>NC_068438.1:55301063-55583563 GCF_023373465.1 Oncorhynchus keta | reverse complement strand
GGTGTTGGTAGACTGAACATGTCCTAGTCCTCCTCATCCCAGGTGTTGGTAGACTGAACATGTCCTAGTCCTCCTCATCCCAGGTGTTGAGAGACTGAACATGTCCTAGTCCTCCTCATCCCAGGTGTTGGTAGACTGGACATGTCCTAGTCCTCCTCATCCCAGGTGTTGAGAGACTGAACATGTCCTAGTCCTCCTCATCCCAGGTGTTGGTAGACTGAACATGTCCTAGTCCTCCTCATCCCAGGTGTTGGCAGACTGAACATGTCATAGTCCTCCTCATCCCAGGTGTTGGTAGACTGAACATGTCCTAGTCCTCCTCATCCCAGGTGTTGGCAGACTGAACATGTCCTAGTCCTCCTCATCCCAGGTGTTGGCAGACTGGACATGTCCTAGTCCTCCTCATCCCAGGTGTTGGCAGACTGAACATGTCCTAGTCCTCCTCATCCCAGGTGTTGGCAGACTGGACATGTCCTAGTCCTCCTCATCCCAGGTGTTGGTAGACTGAACATGTCCTAGTCCTCCTCATCCCAGGTGTTGAGAGACTGAACATGTCCTAGTCCTCCTCATCCCAGGTGTTGGCAGACTGAACATGTCCCAGTCCTCCTCATCCCAGGTGTTGAGAGACTGAACATGTCCCAGTCCTCCTCATCCCAGGTGTTGAGAGACTGAACATGTCCCAGTCCTCCTCATCCCAGGTGTTGAGAGACTGGACATGTCCCAGTCCTCCTCATCCCAGGTGTTGAGAGACTGGACATGTCCTAGTCCTCCTCATCCCAGGTGTTGGCAGACTGACATGTCCCCCAGTCCTCCTCATCCCAGGTGTTGGCAGACTGAACATGGTATCTCCTCATCCCAGGTGTTGAGAGACTGAACATGTCCTAGTCCTCCTCTTCCCAGGTGTTGGCAGACTGAACATGTCCCTGGTCCTCCTCATCCCAGGTGTTGAGAGACTGGACATGTCCCAGTCCTCCTCATCCCAGGTGTTGAGAGACTGGACATGTCCTAGTCCTCCTCATCCCAGGTGTTGGCTGAGACTGAACATGTCCTAGTCCTCCTCATCCCAGGTGTTGGCAGACTGAACATGTCCCAGTCCTCCTCATCCCAGGTGTTGAGAGACTGGACATCCTCCTCCTCATCCCAGGTGTTGAGAGACTGGACATGTCCTACCTCCTCATCCCAGGTATTCTCTGAACATGTCCTATCTCTCATCCCAGGTGTTGGCAGACTGAACATGTCCCAGGTCCTCCTCATCCCAGGTGTTGGCAGACTGAACATGTCCTGGTCCACTCTCCCAGGTGTTGTATCTGTCTAGTCCTCCAGCCAGGTATCCTCTGACCATGTATCTCTACCCAGCAGATATCCTCAGGTGTATCTCTAGAGCAGGTATCCTGACTGGTATCCTCCTCATCCCAGGTGTTCTACCCAGCAGATTTCTTCTCTCACTGATGTCTCTACCCAGCAGGTATCTCTACCCAGCAGGTATCCTCTCTGACTGGTATCTCTACCCAGCAGGTATGCCCTCTGACTGGTATCTCTACCCAGCAGGTATACTCTCTGACTGGTATCTCTACTCAGCAGGTATATCTACCCAGCAGGTATCCTCTCTGACTGGTATCTCTACCCAGCAGGTATACTCTCTGACTGGCATCTCTACCCAACAGGTATCCTCTCTGACTGGTATCTCTACCCAGCAAGTATCCTCTCTGACTGGTATCTCTACCCAGCAGGTATCCTCTCTGACCGGTATCTCTACCCAGCAGGTATCCTCTCTGACTGGTATCTCTACCCAGCAGGAATCTCTATCCAGCAGATATCCTCTCACACGGGTATCTCTACCCAGCAGGTATCCTCACTGACTGGTATCCTCTCTGACTGGTATCTCTACCCAGCAGGTATATTCTCTGACTGGTATCTCTACCCAGCAGGTATCCTCTCTGACTGGTATCTCTACCCAGCAGGTATCCTCTCTGACTGGTATCTCTACCCAGCAGGTATCCTCTCTGACTGGTATCTCTACCCAGCAGGTATCCACTCTGACTGGTATCCTCTCACAATAGTATCTCTACCCAGCAGATTTCTTCTCTCACTGGTATCTCTACCCAGCAGGTATACTCTGACTGGTATATCTACCCAGCATGTATTCTCTGACTGGTATATCTACCCAGCAGGTATACTCTGACTGGTATCTCTACCCAACATGTATACTCTGACTGGTATCTCTACCCAGCAGGTATCCTCTGACTGGTATCTCTACCCAGCAGGTATCCTCACTGACTGGTATCCTCTACCCACTGGTATCTCTACCCAGCAGGTATATTCTCTGACTGGTATCTCTACCCAGCAGGTATCCTCTCTGACTGGTATCTCTACCCAGCATGTATCCTCTCTGACTGGTATCTCTACCCAGCAGGTATCCTCTCTGACTGGTATCTCTACCCAGCAGGTATCCTCTCTGACCGGTATCTCTACCCAGCAGGTATCCTCTCTGACTGGTATCTCTACCCAGCAGGAATCTCTATCCAGCAGATATCCTCTCACACGGGTATCTCTACCCAGCAGGTATCCTCACTGACTGGTATCCTCTCTGACTGGTATCTCTACCCAGCAGGTATATTCTCTGACTGGTATCTCTACCCAGCAGGTATCCTCTCTGACTGGTATCTCTACCCAGCATGTATCCTCTCTGACTGGTATCTCTACCCAGCAGGTATCCACTCTGACTGGTATCCTCTCACAATAGTATCTCTACCCAGCAGATTTCTTCTCTGACTGGTATCTCTACCCAGCATGTATACTCTGACTGGTATATCTACCCAGCATGTATCCTCTCTGACTGGTATCTCTACCCAGCAGGTATCCTCTCTGACTGGTATCTCTACCCAGCAGGTATCTCTCTGACTGGTATCTCTCTGACCCAGCAGGTATCCTCTGACTGGTATCTCTACCCAGCAGGTATCCTCTGACTGGTATCTCTACCCAGCAGGTATCCTCTCTGACTGGTATCTCTACCCAGCAGGTATCCTCTGACTGGTATCTCTACCCAGCAGGTATCCTCTCTGACTGGTATCTCTACCCAGCAGGTATACTCTGACTGGTATCTCTACCCAGCAGGTATCTCTCCGACTGGTATCTCTACCCAGCATGTATACTCTGACTGGTATCTCTACCCAGCAGGTATCCTCTCTCACTGGTATCTCTACCCAGCAGGTATACTCTGACTGGTATCTCTACCCAGCAGGTATCCTCTGACTGGTATCTCTACCCAGCAGGTATCCTCTCTCACTGGTATCTCTACCCAGCAGGTATACTCTGACTGGTATCTCTACCCAGCAGGTATCCTCTCTGACTGGTATCTCTACCCAGCAGGTATACTCTCTGACTGGTATCTCTACCCAGCATGTATACTCTGACTGGTATCTCTACCCAGCAGGTATCCTCTCTCACTTGCATATCTACCCAGCAGGTATATCTACCCAGCAGGTATCCTCTCTGACTGGTATCTCTACCCAGCAGGTATCCTCTCTGACTGGTATCTCTACCCAGCAGGTATCCTCTCTGACTGGTATCTCTACCCAGCAGGTATCCTCTCTCACTGGTATCTCTACCCAGCAGGTATACTCTCTGATATCTCTACCCAGCAGGTATCCTCTCTCACTGGAACCTCTACCCAGCAGGTATACTCTGACTGGTATCTCTACCCAGCAGGTATCTCTACCCAGCAGGTATCCTCTGACTGGTATCTCTACCCAGCAGGTATCCTCTCTCACTTGTATCTCTACCCAGCAGGTATCCTCTATGACTGGTATCTCTACCCAACAGGTATCTCTACCCATCAGGTATGCTCTCTGACTGGTATCTCTACCCAGCAGGTATCTCTACCCAGCAGATATCCTCTCTGACTGGTATCTCTACCCAGCAGGTATCCTCTCTGACTGGTATCTCTACCCAGCAGGTATCTCTACCCAGCAGATATCCTCTCACACTGGTATCTCTACCCAGCAGGTATCCTCTCTGACTGGTATCCTCTCACACTAGTATCTCTACCCAGCAGATTTCTTCTCTCACTGATGTCTCTACCCAGCAGGTATCTCTACCCAGCAGGTATCCTCTCTGACTGGTATCTCTACCCAGCAGGTATCCTCTCTGACTGGTATCTCTACCCAGCAGGTATACTCTCTGACTGGTATCTCTACCCAGCAGGTATCCTCTCTGACTGGTATCTCTACCCAGCAGATATCCTCTCACACGGGTATCTCTACCCAGCAGGTATCCTCTCTGACTGGTATCCTCTCACACTAGTATCTCTACCCAGCAGATTTCTTCTCTCACTGATGTCTCTACCCAGCAGGTATCTCTACCCAGCAGGTATCCTCTCTGACTGGTATCTCTACCCAGCAGGTATGCCCTCTGACTGGTATCTCTACCCAGCAGGTATACTCTCTGACTGGTATCTCTACTCAGCAGGTATATCTACCCAGCAGGTATCCTCTCTGACTGGTATCTCTACCCAGCAGATTTCTTCTCTCACTGACTCTACCCAGCAGGTATCTCTACCCAGCAGGTATCCTCTCTGACTGGTATCTCTACCCAGCAGGTATCCTCTCTGACTGGTATCTCTACCCAGCAGGTATCCTCTCTGACTGGTATCTCTACCCAGCAGGTATCCTCTCTGACTGGTATCTCTACCCAGCAGATATCCTCTCTCACGGGTATCTCTACCCAGCAGGTATCCTCTCTGACTGGTATCCTCTCACAATAGTATCTCTACCCAGCAGATTTCTTCTCTCACTGGTGTCTCTACCCAGCAGGTATCCTCTGACTGGTATCTCTACCCAGCATGTATACTCTGACTGGTATCTCTACGCAGCAGGTATACTCTCTGACTGGTATCTCTACCCAGCAGGTATACTCTCTGACTGGTATATCTACCCAGCATGTATACTCTGACTGGTATCTCTACCCAGCAGGTATCCTCTCTGACTGGTATCTCTACCCAGCAGGTATCTTCTCTCACTGGTATCTCTACCCAGCAGGTATACTCTGACTGGTATCTCTACCCAGCAGGTATACTCTGACTGGTATCTCTACCCAGCAGGTATCCTCTCTGACTGGTATCTCTCACAATAGTATCTCTTCCCAGCAGATTTATTCTCTCACTGGTATCTCTACCCAGCAGGTATTACTCTATCCTCTGACTGGTATCTCTACCCAGCATGTATACTCTGACTGGTATCTCTACCCAGCAGGTATACTCTCTGACTGGTATCTCTACCCAGCAGGTATACTCTGACTGGTATCTCTACCCAGCATGTATACTCTGACTGGTATCTCTACCCAGCAGGTATCCTCTCTGACTGGTATCTCTACCCAGCAGGTATCTCTGACTGGTATCTCTACCCAGCAGGTATCCTCTGACTGGTATCTCTACCCAGCAGGTATCCTCTGACTGGTATCTCTACCCAGCAGGTATCCTCTCTCACTGGTATCTCTACCCAGCAGGTATCCTCTGACTGGTATCTCTACCCAGCAGGTATCCTCTGACTGGTATCTCTACCCAGCAGGTATCCTCTGACTGGTATCTCTACCCAGCAGGTATCCTCTGACTGGTATCTCTACCCAGCAGGTATCCTCTCTGACTGGTATCTCTACCCAGCAGGTATCCTCTCTTGATATCTACCCAGCAGGTATATCTACCCAGCAGGTATCCTCTCTGACTGGTATCTCTACCCAGCAGGTATCCTCTCTGACTGGTATCTCTACCCAGCAGGTATCCTCTCTCACTGGTATCTCTACCCAGCAGGTATCCTCTCTGACTGGTATCTCTACCCAGCAGGTATCCTCTCTGACTGGTATCTCTACCCAGCATGTATTCTCTGACTGGTATCTCTACCCAGCAGGTATACTCTCTGACTGGTATCTCTACCCAGCAGGTATCTCTACCCAGCAGGTATCCTCTCTGACTGGTATCTCTACCCAGCAGGTATCCTCTCTGACTGGTATCTCTACCCAGCAGGTATCCTCTCTGACTGGTATCTCTACCCAGCAGGTATCCTCTCTGACTGGTATCTCTACCCAGCAGGTATATTCTACCCAGCAGGTATCCTCTCTGACTGGTATCTCTACCCAGCAGGTATCCTCTCTGACTGGTATCTCTACCCAGCAGGTATCCTCTCTCACTGGTATCTCTACCCAGCAGGTATCCTCTCTGACTGGTATCTCTACCCAGCAGGTATCCTCTCTGACTGGTATCTCTACCCAGCAGGTATCCTCTCTCACTGGTATCTCTACCCAGCAGGTATCCTCTCTGACTGGTATCTCTACCCAGCAGGTATCCTCTCTGACTGGTATCTCTACCCAGCAGGTATCCTCTCTGACTGGTATCTCTACCCAGCAGGTACTTCTACCCAGCAGGTATTCTCTCTGACTGGTATCTCTACCCAGCAGGTATCCTCTCTCACTGGTATCTCTACCCAGCAGGTATCCTCTCTGACTGGTATCTCTACCCAGCAGGTATCCTCTCTGACTGGTATCTCTACCCAGCAGGTATCCTCTCTGACTGGTATCTCTACCCAGCAGGTATCCTCTCTGACTGGTATCTCTACCCAGCAGGTATCCTCTCTGACTGGTATCTCTACCCAGCAGGTATCCTCTCTGACTGGTATCTCTACCCAGCAGGTATTTCTACCCAGCAGGTATTCTCTCTGACTGGTATCTCTACCCAGCAGGTATCCTCTCACACTAGTATCTCTACCCAGCAGGTATCCTCTCTGACTGGTATCTCTACCCAGCAGGTATCCTCTCTGACTGGTATCTCTACCCAGCAGGTATCCTCTCTCACTGGTATCTCTACCCAGCAGGTATTTCTGACTGGTATCTCCAGCAGGTATTCTCTGACTGGTACACTAGTCTCTACCCAGCAGGTATCCTCTCTCACTGGTATCTCTACCCAGACTGGTATCTCTACCCAGCAGGTATCCTCTCTGACTGGTATCTCTACCCAGCAGGTATCCTCTGACTGGTATCTCTACCCAGCAGGTATCCTCTCTGACTGGTATCTCTACCCAGCATGTATACTCTGACTGGTATCTCTACCCAGCAGGTATCCTCTCTCACTGGTATCTCTACCCAGCAGGTATCCTCTCTGACTGGTATCTCTACCCAGCAGGTATCCTCTCTGACTGGTATCTCTACCCAGCAGGTATCCTCTCTGACTGGTATCTCTACCCAGCAGGTATCCTCTCTGACTGGTATCCTCTCTGACTGGTATCTCTACCCAGCAGGTATCCTCTCTCACTGGTATCTCTACCCAGCAGGTATCCTCTCTGACTGGTATCTCTACCCAGCAGGTATCCTCTCTGACTGGTATCTCTACCCAGCAGGTATCCTCTCTGACTGGTATCTCTACCCAGCAGGTATCCTCTCTGACTGGTATCTCTACCCAGCAGGTATCCTCTCTGACTGGTATCTCTACCCAGCAGGTATCCTCTCTGACTGGTATCTCTACCCAGCAGGTACTTCTACCCAGCAGGTATTCTCTCTGACTGGTATCTCTACCCAGCAGGTATCCTCTCTGACTGGTATCCTCTCACACTAGTATCTCTACCAGCAGGTATCCTCTCTGACTGGTATCTCTACCCAGCAGGTATCCTCTCTGACTGGTATCTCTACCCAGCAGGTATCCTCTCTGACTGGTATCTCTACCCAGCAGGTATTTCTACCCAGCAGGTATTCTCTCACACTAGTATCTCTACCCAGCAGGTATCCTCTCTCACTGGTATCTCTACCCAGCAGGTATATCTACCCAGCAGGTATCCTCTCTGACAGGTATCTCTACCCAGCAGGCATCCTCTCTCACTGGTATCTCTACCCAGCAGGTATCCTCTCTGACTGGTATCTCTACCCAGCATGTATACTCTGACTGGTATCTCTACCCAGCAGGTATCCTCTCTCACTGGTATCTCTACCCAGCAGGTATACTCTGACTGGTATCTCCACCCAGCAGGTATCCTCTCTGACTGGTATCTCTACCCAGCAGGTATCCTCTCTCACTGGTATCTCTACCCAGCAGGTATACTCTGACTGGTATCTCTACCCAGCAGGTATCCTCTCTGACTGGTATCTCTACCCAGCAGGTATCCTCTCTCACTGGTATCTCTACCCAGCAGGTATCCTCTCTCACTGGTATCTCTACCCAGCAGGTATACTCTGACTGGTATCTCTACCCAGCAGGTATACTCTGACTGGTATCTCTACCCAGCAGGTATACTCTGACTGGTATCTCTACCCAGCAGGTATCCTCTGACTGGTATCTCTACCCAGCAGGTATACTCTGACTGGTATCTCCACCCAGCAGGTATCCTCTCTGACTGGTATCTCTACCCAGCAGGTATCATCTCTCACTGGTATCTCTACCCAGCAGGTATACTCTGACTGGTATCTCTACCCAGCAGGTATCCTCTGACTGGTATCTCTACCCAGCAGGTATACTCTGACTGGTATCTCTACCCAGCAGGTATACTCTCTGACTGGTATCTCTACCCAGCAGGTATACTCTGACTGGTATCTCTACCCAGCAGGTATACTCTGACTGGTATCTCTACCCAGCAGGTATACTCTGACTGGTATCTCTACCCAGCATGTATACTCTGACTGGTATCTCTACCCAGCAGGTATCCTCTCTCACTGGTATCTCTACCCAGCAGGTATACTCTGACTGGTATCTCTACCCAGCAGGTATCCTCTGACTGGTATCTCTACCCAGCAGGTATCCTCTCTGACTGGTATCTCTACCCAGCAGGTATCCTCTCTGACTGGTATCTCTACCCAGCATGTATACTCTGACTGGTATCTCTACCCCACATGTATACTCTGACTGGTATCTCTACCCAGCAGGTATCCTCTCTGACTGGTATCTCTACCCAGCAGGTATCCTCTGACTGGTATCTCTACCCAGCAGGTATCCTCTCTGACTGGTATCTCTACCCAGCAGGTATCCTCTCTGACTGGTATCTCTACCCAGCAGGTATCCTCTCTGACTGGTATCTCTACCCAGCAGGTATCCTCTCTGACTGGTATCTCTACCCAGCAGGTATATCTACCCAGCAGGTATCCTCTCTGACTGGTATCTCTACCCAGCAGGTATCCTCTCTGACTGGTATCTCTACCCAGCAGGTATCCTCTCTCACTGGTATCTCTACCCAGCAGGTATCCTCTCTGACTGGTATCTCTACCCAGCAGGTATCCTCTCTGACTGGTATCTCTACCCAGCAGGTATCCTCTCTGACTGGTATCTCTACCCAGCAGGTATCCTCTCTGACTGGTATCTCTACCCAGCAGGTACCTCTCTGGTACTGGTATCCTCTCACTGGTATCTCTACCCAGCAGGTATCCTCTCCGACTGGTATCTCTACCCAGCATGTATACTCTGACTGGTATCTCTACCCAGCAGGTATCCTCTCTCACTGGTATCTCTACCCAGCAGGTATACTCTGACTGGTATCTCCACCCAGCAGGTATCCTCTCTGACTGGTATCTCTACCCAGCAGGTATCATCTCTCACTGGTATCTCTACCCAGCAGGTATACTCTGACTGGTATCTATACCCAGCAGGTATCCTCTGACTGGTATCTCTACGCAGCAGGTATACTCTCTGACTGGTATCTCTACCCAGCATGTATACTCTGACTGGTATCTCTACGCAGCAGGTATACTCTCTGACTGGTATCTCTACCCAGCAGGTATACTCTGACTGGTATCTCTACCCAGCAGGTATCCTCTGACTGGTATCTCTACCCAGCAGGTATCTCTCTGACTGGTATCTATACCCAGCAGGTATCCTCTCTGACTGGTATCTCTACCCAGCAGGTATCCTCTCTGACTGGTATCTCTACCCAGCAGGTATTCTCTCTGACTGGTATCTCTACCCAGCAGGTATCCTCTCTGACTGGTATCTCTACCCAGCAGGTATACTCTGACTGGTATCTCTACCCAGCAGGTATCCTCTCTGACTGGTATCTCTACCCAGCAGGTATCCTCTCTGACTGGTATCTCTACCCAGCAGGTATACTCTGACTGGTATCTCTACCCAGCAGGTATCCTCTCTGACTGGTATCTCTACCCAGCAGGTATCCTCTCTCACTGGTATCTCTACCCAGCAGGTATACTCTCTGACTGGTATCTCTACCCAGCAGGTATCCTCTCTCACTGGTATCTCTACCCAGCAGGTATACTCTGACTGGTATCTCTACCCAGCAGGTATCCTCTCTCACTGGTATCTCTACCCAGCAGGTATCTCTACCCAGCAGGTATCCTCTCTGACTGGTATCTCTACCCAGCAGGTATCCTCTCTGACTGGTATCTCTACCCAGCAGGTATCCTCTCTCACTGGTATCTCTACCCAGCAGGTATCCTCTCTGACTGGTATCTCTACCCAGCAGGTATCCTCTCTCACTGGTATCTCTACCCAGCAGGTATCCTCTCTGACTGGTATCTCTACCCAGCAGGTATCCTCTCTGACTGGTATCTCTACCCAGCAGGTATATCTACCAGCAGGTATCCTCTCTGACTGGTATCTCTACCCAGCAGGTATCCTCTCTCTCACTGGTATCTCTACCCAGCAGGTATCCTCTGACTGGTATCTCTACTCTACCAGCAGGTATCCTCTCTGACTGGTATCTCTACCCAGCAGGTATCCTCTCTCACTGGTATCTCTACCCAGCAGGTATCCTCTGACTGGTATCTCTACCCAGCAGGTATCCTCTCTGACTGGTATCTCTACCCAGCAGGTATCCTCTCTGACTGGTATCTCTACCCAGCAGATATATCTACCCAGCAGGTATCCTCTCTGACTGGTATCTCTACCCAGCAGGTATCCTCTCTGACTGGTATCTCTACCCAGCAGGTATTTCTACCCAGCAGGTATTCTCTCACACTAGTATCTCTACCCAGCAGGTATCCTCTCTCACTGGTATCTCTACCCAGCAGGTATCCTCTCTGACTGGTATCTCTACCCAGCAGGTATCCTCTCTCACTGGTATCTCTACCCAGCAGGTATCTCTACCCAGCAGGCATCCTCTCTCACTGGTATCTCTACCCAGCAGGTATCCTCTCTCACTGGTATCTCTACCCAGCAGGTATCCTCTCTGACTGGTATCTCTACCCAGCAGGTATCCTCTCTCACTGGTATCTCTACCCAGCAGGTATCCTCTCTGACTGGTATCTCTACCCAGCAGGTATCCTCTCTGACTGGTATCTCTACCCAGCAGGTATCCTCTCTCACTGGTATCTCTACCCAGCAGGTATCCTCTGACTGGTATCTCTACCCAGCAGGTATCCTCTGACTGGTATCTCTACCCAGCAGGTATCTCTCTGACTGGTATCTCTACCCAGCAGGTATCCTCTCTGACTGGTATCTCTACCCAGCAGGTATACTCTGACTGGTATCTCTACCCAGCAGGTATCCTCTCTGACTGGTATCTCTATATCTACAGCAGGTATCCTCTCTGACTGGTATCTCTACCCAGCAGGTATCCTCTCTGACTGGTATCTCTACCCAGCAGGTATCCTCTCTCACTGGTATCTCTACCCAGCAGGTATCCTCTCTGACTGGTATCTCTACCCAGCAGGTATCCTCTCTGACTGGTATCTCTACCCAGCAGGTATCCTCTGACTGGTATCTCTACCCAGCAGGTATCCTCTCTGACTGGTATCTCTACCCAGCAGGTATACCCAGCAGGTATCCTCTCTGACTGGTATCTCTACATAGCAGGTATCCTCTGTGACTGGTATCTATACCCAGCAGGTATCCTCTCTGACTGGTATCTCTACCCAGCAGGTATCCTCTCTTACTGGTATCTCTACCCAGCAGGTATCCTCTCTGACTGGTATCTCTACCCAGCAGGTATCCTCTCTGACTGGTATCTCTACCCAGCATGTATTCTCTCTGACTGGTATCTCTACCCAGCATGTATACTCTGACTGGTATCTCTACCCAGCAGGTATGGTATCTCTACCAGCAGGTATCCTCTGACTGGTATCTCTACCCAGCAGGTATCCTCTCTGACTGGTATCTCTACCCAGCAGGTATCCTCTCTGACTGGTATCTCTACCCAGCAGGTATCCTCTCTGACTGGTATCTCTACCCAGCAGGTATCCTCTCTGACTGGTATCTCTACCCAGCAGGTATCCTCTCTGACTGGTATCTCTACCCAGCAGGTATCCTCTCTCACTGGTATCTCTACCCAGCAGGTATTTCTACCCAGCAGGTATCCTCTCTGACTGGTATCTCTACCCAGCAGGTATCCTCTCTGACTGGTATCTCTACCCAGCAGGTATCCTCTCTGACTGGTATCTCTACCCAGCAGGTATATCTACCCAGCAGGTATCCTCTCTGACTGGTATCTCTACCCAGCAGGTATCCTCTCTGACTGGTATCTCTACCCAGCAGGTATCCTCTCTGACTGGTATCTCTACCCAGCAGGTATCCTCTCTGACTGGTATCTCTACCCAGCAGGTATATCTACCCAGCAGGTATCCTCTCTGACTGGTATCTCTACCCAGCAGGTATCCTCTCTCACTGGTATCTCTACCCAGCAGGTATCCTCTCTGACTGGTATCTCTACCCAGCAGGTATCCTCTCTGACTGGTATCTCTACCCAGCAGGTATCCTCTCTCACTGGTATCTCTACCCAGCAGGTATCCTCTCTCACTGGTATCTCTACCCAGCAGGTATCCTCTCTGACTGGTATCTCTACCCAGCAGGTATCCTCTCTCACTGGTATCTCTACCCAGCAGGTATATCTACCCAGCAGGTATCCTCTCTGACAGGTATCTCTACCCAGCAGGCATCCTCTCTGACTGGTATCTCTACCCAGCATGTATACTCTGACTGGTATATCTCCCCAGCAGGTTTCCTCTGTCACTGGTATCTCTACCCAGCAGGTATACTCTGACTGGTATCTCTACCCAGCAGGTATCCTCTCTGACTGGTATCTCTACCCAGCAGGTATCCTCTCTGACTGGTATCTCTACCCAGCAGGTATCCTCTGACTGGTATCTCTACCCAGCAGTATCCTCTGACTGGTATCTCTACCCAGCAGGTATACTCTGACTGGTATCTCTACCCAGCAGGTATCCTCTGACTGGTATCTCTACCCAGCAGGTATACTCTGACTGGTATCTCTACCCAGCAGGTATACTCTCTGACTGGTATCTCTACCCAGCAGGTATACTCTCTGACTGGTATCTCTACCCAGCAGGTATACTCTGACTGGTATCTCTACCCAGCAGGTATACTCTGACTGGTATCTCTACCCAGCAGGTATCCTCTCTCACTGGTATCTCTACCCAGCAGGTATACTCTGACTGGTATCTCTACCCAGCAGGTATCCTCTCTCACTTGCATCTCTACCCAGCAGGTATATCTACCCAGCAGGTATCCTCTCTGACTGGTATCTCTACCCAGCAGGTATCCTCTCTGACTGGTATCTCTACCCAGCAGGTATCCTCTCTCACTGGTATCTCTACCCAGCAGGTATCCTCTCTGACTGGTATCTCTACCCAGCAGGTATCCTCTCTCACTGGTATCTCTACCCAGCAGGTATCCTCTCTGACTGGTATCTCTACCCAGCAGGTATCCTCTCTGACTGGTATCTCTACCCAGCAGGTATCCTCTCTGACTGGTATCTCTACCCAGCAGGTATCCTCTCTCACTGGTATCTCTACCCAGCAGGTATACTCTGACTGGTATCTCTACCCAGCAGGTATCCTCTCTGACTGGTATCTCTACCCAGCAGGTATCCTCTCTCACTGGTATCTCTACCCAGCAGGTATACTCTGACTGGTATCTCTACCCAGCAGGTATCCTCTCTCACTGGTATCTCTACCCAGCAGGTATACTCTGACTGGTATCTCTACCCAGCAGGTATATCTACCCAGCAGGTATCCTCTCTGACTGGTATCTCTACCCAGCAGGTATCCTCTCTCACTGGTATCTCTACCCAGCAGGTATCCTCTCTCACTGGTATCTCTACCCAGCAGGTATCCTCTCTGACTGGTATCTCTACCCAGCAGGTATCCTCTCTCACTGGTATCTCTACCCAGCAGGTATCCTCTGACTGGTATCTCTACCCAGCAGGTATCCTCTCTGACTGGTATCTCTACCCAGCAGGTATCTCTACCCAGCAGGTATCCTCTCTGACTGGTATCTCTACCCAGCAGGTATCCTCTCTGACTGGTATCTCTACCCAGCAGGTATCCTCTCTGACTGGTATCTCTACCCAGCAGGTATCCTCTCTGACTGGTATCTCTACCCAGCAGGTATCCTCTCTGACTGGTATCTCTACCCAGCAGGTATCCTCTCTGACTGGTATCTCTACCCAGCAGGTATCCTCTCTGACTGGTATCTCTACCCAGCAGGTATCCTCTGACTGGTATCTCTCTCACACTGGTATCTCTACCCAGCAGGTATCCTCTCTGACTGGTATCTCTACCCAGCATGTATACTCTGACTGGTATCTCTACCCAGCAGGTATCCTCTCTCACTGGTATCTCTACCCAGCAGGTATACTCTGACTGGTATCTCTACCCAGCAGGTATCCTCTCTGACTGGTATCTCTACCCAGCAGGTATCCTCTCTCACTGGTATCTCTACCCAGCAGGTATACTCTGACTGGTATCTCTACCCAGCAGGTATCCTCTCTCACTGGTATCTCTACCCAGCAGGTATACTCTGACTGGTATCTCTACCCAGCAGGTATACTCTGACTGGTATCTCTACCCAGCAGGTATCCTCTCTGACTGGTATCTCTACCCAGCAGGTATCCTCTCTCACTGGTATCTCTACCCAGCAGGTATACTCTGACTGGTATCTCTACCCAGCAGGTATCCTCTCTCACTTGCATCTCTACCCAGCAGGTATCTCTACCCAGCAGGTATCCTCTGACTGGTATCTCTACCCAGCAGGTATCCTCTCTGACTGGTATCTCTACCAGCAGGTATCCTCTCTGACTGGTATCTCTACCCAGCAGGTATCCTCTCTGACTGGTATCTCTACCCAGCAGGTATTTCTACCCAGCAGGTATCCTCTCTGACTGGTATCTCTACCCAGCAGGTATCCTCTCTCACTGGTATCTCTACCCAGCAGGTATCCTCTCTGACTGGTATCTCTACCCAGCAGGTATCCTCTCTGACTGGTATCTCTACCCAGCAGGTATCCTCTCTCACTGGTATCTCTACCCAGCAGGTATCCTCTCTGACTGGTATCTCTACCCAGCAGGTATCCTCTCTGACTGGTATCTCTACCCAGCAGGTATCCTCTCTGACTGGTATCTCTACCCAGCAGGTACTTCTACCCAGCAGGTATTCTCTCTGACTGGTATCTCTACCCAGCAGGTATCCTCTCTGACTGGTATCCTCTCACACTAGTATCTCTACCCAGCAGGTATCCTCTCTGACTGGTATCTCTACCCAGCAGGTATCCTCTCTGACTGGTATCTCTACCCAGCAGGTATCCTCTCTCACTGGTATCTCTACCCAGCAGGTATCCTCTCTGACTGGTATCTCTACCCAGCAGGTATTTCTCTGATTGGTATCTCTACCCAGCAGGTATCCTCTCTCACTGGTATCTCTACCCAGCAGGTATCCTCTCTCACTGGTATCTCTACCCAGCAGGTATCCTCTCTGACTGGTATCTCTACCCAGCAGGTATCTCTCTGACTGGTATCTCTACTGGTATCCAGCAGGTATCCTCTCTCACTGGTATCTCTACCCAGCAGGTATACTCTCTGACTGGTATCTCTACCCAGCAGGTATCCTCTCTCACTGGTATCTCTACCCAGCAGGTATACTCTGACTGGTATCTCTACCCAGCAGGTATACCTCTGACTGGTATCTCTACCCAGCAGGTATACTCTGACTGGTATCTCTACCCAGCAGGTATACTCTGACTGGTATCTCTACCCAGCAGGTATACTCTCTGACTGGTATCTCTACCCAGCAGGTATCCTCTCTGACTGGTATCTCTACCCAGCAGGTATAATCTGGTATCTCTACCCAGCAGGTATACTCTGACTGGTATCTCTACCCAGCAGGTATACTCTGACTGGTATCTCTACCCAGCAGGTATCCTCTGACTGGTATCTCTACCCAGCAGGTATCTCTGACTGGTATCTCTACCCAGCAGGTATCCTCTCTGACTGGTATCTCTACCCAGCAGGTATCTCTACTCTAGCAGGTATACTCTCTGACTGGTATCTCTACCCAGCAGGTATCCTCTCTCACTGGTATCTCTACCCAGCATGTATACTCTGACTGGTATCTCTACCCAGCAGGTATCCTCTCTGACTGGTATCTCTACCCAGCAGGTATCCTCTCTGACTGGTATCTCTACCCAGCAGGTATCCTCTGACTGGTATATCTACCCAGCAGGTATCCTCTCTGACTGGTATCTCTACCCAGCAGGTATCCTCTCTCACTGGTATCTCTACCCAGCAGGTATCCTCTCTGACTGGTATCTCTACCTACAGCAGGTATCCTCTCTGACTGGTATCTCTACCCAGCAGGTATCCTCTCTGACTGGTATCTCTACCCAGCAGGTATCCTCTCTGACTGGTATCTCTACCCAGCAGGTATCCTCTCTCACTGGTATCTCTACCCAGCAGGTATCCTCTCTCACTTGCATCTCTACCCAGGGTATCTCTACCCAGCAGGTATCCTCTCTGACTGGTATCTCTACCCAGCAGGTATCCTCTCTGACTGGTATCTCTACCCAGCAGGTATCCTCTCTGACTGGTATCTCTACCCAGCAGGTATCCTCTCTGACTGGTATCTCTACCCAGCAGGTATCTCTACCCAGCAGGTATCCTCTCTGACTGGTATCTCTACCCAGCAGGTATCCTCTCTCACTGGTATCTCTACCCAGCAGGTATCCTCTCTGACTGGTATCTCTACCCAGCAGGTATCCTCTCTGACTGGTATCTCTACCCAGCAGGTATCCTCTCTGACTGGTATCTCTACCCAGCAGGTATCCTCTCTGACTGGTATCTCTACCCAGCAGGTATCCTCTCTGGTATCTCTACCCAGACCCATCTCTACCCAGCAGGTATCCTCTCTGACTGGTATCTCTACCCAGCAGGTATCTCTCTGGTATCTCTACCAGCAGGTATCCTCTCTGACTGGTATCTCTACCCAGCAGGTATCCTCTCTGACTGGTATCCTCTCACTGGTATCTCTACCCAGCAGGTATCCTCTCTGACTGGTATCTCTACCCAGCAGGTATCCTCTCTGACTGGTATCTCTACCCAGCAGGTATCCTCTCTGACTGGTATCTCTACCCAGCAGGTATCCTCTCTGACTGGTATCTCTACCCAGCAGGTATACTCTGACTGGTATCTCAGCAGGTATCCTCTCTGACTGGTATCTCTACCCAGCAGGTATCCTCTCTCACTGGTATCTCTACCCAGCAGGTATCCTCTCTCACTGGTATCTCTACCCAGCAGGTATCCTCTGACTGGTATCTCTACCCAGCAGGTATCCTCTGACTGGTATCTCTACCCAGCAGGTATCCTCTCTCACTGGTATCTCTACCCAGCAGGTATACTCTGACTGGTATCTCTACCCAGCAGGTATCCTCTCTCACTGGTATCTCTACCCAGCAGGTATACTCTGACTGGTATCTCTACCCAGCAGGTATCCTCTGACTGGTATCTCTACCCAGCAGGTATACTCTGACTGGTATCTCTACCCAGCAGGTATCCTCTCTGACTGGTATCTCTACCCAGCAGGTATACTCTGACTGGTATCTCTACCCAGCAGGTATACTCTGACTGGTATCTCTACCCAGCAGGTATACTCTGACTGGTATCTCTACCCAGCAGGTATACTCTGACTGGTATCTCTACCCAGCAGGTATACTCTGACTGGTATCTCTACCCAGCAGGTATACTCTGACTGGTATCTCTACCCAGCATGTATACTCTTACTGGTATCTCTACCCAGCAGGTATCCTCTCACTGGTATCTCTACCCAGCAGGTATACTCTGACTGGTATCTCTACCCAGCAGGTATCCTCTGACTGGTATCTCTACCCAGCAGGTATCCTCTGACTGGTATCTCTACCCAGCAGGTATCCTCTCTCACTGGTATCTCTACCCAGCAGGTATCCTCTCTGACTGGTATCTCTACCCAGCAGGTATCCTCTCTCACTGGTATCTCTACCCAGCAGGTATCCTCTCTGACTGGTATCTCTACCCAGCAGGTATCCTCTCTGACTGGTATCTCTACCCAGCAGGTATCCTATCTCTCACTGGTATCTCTACCCAGCAGGTATCCTCTGACTGGTATCTCTACCCAGCAGGTATCTACTCTGACTGGTATCTCTACCCAGCAGGTATATCTCTGACTGGTATCTCTACCCAGCAGGTATCCTCTCTGACTGGTATCTCTACCCAGCAGGTATCCTCTCTCACTGGTATCTCTACCCAGCAGGTATCCTCTCTCACTGGTATCTCTACCCAGCAGGTATCCTCTCTCACTGGTATCTGGTATCTCTACCCAGCAGGTATCCTCTCTGACTGGTATCTCTACCCAGCAGGTATCCTCTCTCACTGGTATCTCTACCCAGCAGGTATCCTCTCTCACTGGTATCTCTACCCAGCAGGTATCCTCTCTGACCGGTATCTCTACCCACCAGGTATCCTCTCTCACTGGTATCTCTACCCAGCAGGTATCCTCTCTGACTGGTATCTCTACCCAGCAGGTATCCTCTCTGACTGGTATCTCTACCCAGCAGGTATTTCTACCCAGCAGGTATTCTCTCTGACTGGTATATCTACCCAGCAGGTATTCTCTCTGACTGGTATCTCTACCCAGCAGGTATCCTCTCTGACTGGTATCTCTACCCAGCAGGTATACTCTGACTGGTATCTCTACCCAGCAGGTATCCTCTCTCACTGGTATCTCTACCCAGCAGGTATACTCTGACTGGTATCTCTACCCAGCAGGTATCCTCTCTGACTGGTATCTCTACCCAGCAGGTATCCTCTCTCACTGGTATCTCTACCCAGCAGGTATCCTCTCTCACTGGTATCTCTACCCAGCAGGTATCCTCTCTCACTGGTATCTCTACCCAGCAGGTATCCTCTCTCACTGGTATCTCTACCCAGCAGGTATCCTCTCTGACTGGTATCTCTACCCAGCAGGTATCCTCTCTGACTGGTATCTCTACCCAGCAGGTATCCTCTCTCACTGGTATCTCTACCCAGCAGGTATTCTCTCTGACTGGTATCTCTACCCAGCAGGTATCCTCTCTGACTGGTATCTCTACCCAGCAGGTATCCTCTCTGACTGGTATCCTCTCTGACTAGTATCTCTACCCCCAGCAGGTATCCTCTCTGACTGGTATCTCTACCCAGCAGGTATATCTCTCCAGCAGGTATCCTCTCTGACTGGTATCTCTACCCAGCAGGTATCCTCTCTGACTGGTATCTCTACCCAGCAGGTATATCTACCCAGCAGGTATCTCTGACTGGTATCTCTACCCAGCAGGTATCCTCTCTCACTGGTATCTCTACCCAGCAGGTATCCTCTCTGACTGGTATCTCTACCCAGCAGGTATCCTCTCTCACTGGTATCTCTATCCTAGCAGGTATCCTGTGAAGATGCTGACTGGTATCTCTACCCAGCAGGTATACTCTGACTGGTATCTCTACCCAGCAGGTATCCTCTGACTGGTATCTCTACCCAGCAGGTATCCTCTCTGCACTGGTATCTCTACCCAGCAGGTATGTCTCTGACTGGTATATCTCTTTGGCCAGCAGGTATCCTCTCTATGTTTGGAGGACTGGTATCTCTACCCAGCAGGTATCACTCTCAACTGGTATCTCTACCCAGCAGGTATCTCTGACTGGTATATCTACCCAGCAGGTATCCTTGTCAAAACTGGTATTCTACCCAGCAGGTATCCTCTCTGACTGGTATCTCTACCCAGCAGGTATCTCTGACTGGTATCTCTACCCAGCAGGTATAAAACTGACTGGTTACACCAGCTGACTGGTATATCTACCCAGCAGGTATCCTCTCTGACTGGTATCTCTACCCAGCAGGTATCCTCTCTCACTGGTATCTCTACCCAGCAGGTATCCTCTCTCACTGGTATCTCTACCCAGCAGGTATACTCTGACTGGTATCTCTACCCAGCAGGTATCCTCTCTCACTTGCATCTCTACCCAGCAGGTATATCTACCCAGCAGGTATCCTCTCTGACTGGTATCTCTACCCAGCAGGTATCCTCTCTCACTGGTATCTCTACCCAGCAGGTATCCTCTCTCACTGGTATCTCTACCCAGCAGGTATCCTCTCTGACTGGTATCTCTACCCAGCAGGTATCCTCTCTCACTGGTATCTCTACCCAGCAGGTATCCTCTCTGACTGGTATCTCTACCCAGCAGGTATCCTCTCTGACTGGTATCTCTACCCAGCAGGTACTTCTACCCAGCAGGTATTCTCTCTGACTGGTATCTCTACCCAGCAGGTATCCTCTCTGACTGGTATCCTCTCACACTAGTATCTCTACCCAGCAGGTATCCTCTCTGACTGGTATCTCTACCCAGCAGGTATCCTCTCTGACTGGTATCTCTACCCAGCAGGTATCCTCTCTGACTGGTATCTCTACCCAGCAGGTATCCTCTCTCACTGGTATCTCTACCCAGCAGGTATCCTCTCTGACTGGTATCTCTACCCAGCAGGTATCCTCTGACTGGTATCTCTACCCAGCAGGTATCCTCTGACTGGTATCTCTACCCAGCAGGTATACTCTGACTGGTATCTCTACCCAGCAGGTATCCTCTCACTGGTATCTCTACCCAGCAGGTATCCTCTCTGACTGGTATCTCTACCCAGCAGGTATCCTCTCTCACTGGTATCTCTACCCAGCAGGTATATCTACCCAGCAGGTATCCTCTCTGACAGGTATCTCTACCCAGCAGGCATCCTCTCTCACTGGTATCTCTACCCAGCAGGTATCCTCTCTGACTGGTATCTCTACCCAGCATGTATACTCTGACTGGTATCTCTACCCAGCAGGTATCCTCTCTCACTGGTATCTCTACCCAGCAGGTATACTCTCTGACTGGTATCTCTACCCAGCAGGTATACCCAGCAGGTATCTCTCTGACTGGTATCTCTACCCAGCAGGTATCCTCTGACTGGTATCTCTACCCAGCAGGTATCTCTCTATCCTCTCAGACTGGTATCTCTACCCAGCAGGTATCCTCTCTGACTGGTATCTCTACCCAGCAGGTATCCTCTGACTGGTATCTCTACCCAGCAGGTATTTCTGGTATCCTACAGCAGGTATTCTCCGGTATCTCTACCCAGCAGGTATCCTCTCTCACTGGTATCTCTACCCAGCAGGTATCCTCTGACTGGTATCTCTACCCAGCAGGTATATCTACAGGTATCCTCTGACTGGTATCTCTACCCAGCAGGTATCCTCTCTCACTGGTATCTCTACCCAGCAGGTATCCTCTCTCACTGGTATCTCTACCCAGCAGGTATCCTCTGACTGGTATCTCTACCCAGCAGGTATCCTCTGACTGGTATCTCTACCCAGCAGGTATACTCTGACTGGTATCTCTACCCAGCAGGTATCCTCTCTGACTGGTATCTCTACCCAGCAGGTATACTCTGACTGGTATCTCTACCCAGCAGGTATACTCTGACTGGTATCTCTACCCAGCAGGTATATCTACCCAGCAGGTGTACTCTGACTGGTATATCTACCCAGCAGGTATACTCTGACTGGTATCTCTACCCAGCAGGTATAATCTGACTGGTATCTCTACCCAGCATGTATACTCTCTCACTGGTATCTCTACCCAGCAGGTATACTCTGACTGGTATCTCTACCCAGCAGGTATCCTCTCTCACTGGTATCTCTACCCAGCAGGTATACTCTGACTGGTATCTCTACCCAGCAGGTATCCTCTCTCACTTGCATCTCTACCCAGCAGGTATATCTACCCAGCAGGTATCCTCTCTGACTGGTATCTCTACCCAGCAGGTATCCTCTCTCACTGGTATCTCTACCCAGCAGGTATCCTCTCTCACTGGTATCTCTACCCAGCAGGTATCCTCTCTGACTGGTATCTCTACCCAGCAGGTATCCTCTCTGACTGGTATCTCTACCCAGCAGGTATCCTCTCTGACTGGTATCTCTACCCAGCAGGTATCCTCTGACTGGTATCTCTACCCAGCAGGTATCTCTACCCAGCAGGTATCCTCTCTGACTGGTATCTCTACCCAGCAGGTATACTCTGACTGGTATCTCTACCCAGCAGGTATCCTCTCTCACTGGTATCTCTACCCAGCAGGTATACTCTGACTGGTATCTCTACCCAGCAGGTATTCTCTCTGACTGGTATCTCTACCCAGCAGGTATCCTCTCTGACTGGTATCTCTACCCAGCAGGTATCCTCTCTCACTGGTATCTCTACCCAGCAGGTATCCTCTCTGACCGGTATCTCTACCCAGCAGGTATCCTCTCTCACTGGTATCTCTACCCAGCAGGTATCCTCTCTGACTGGTATCTCTACCCAGCAGGTATCCTCTCTGACTGGTATCTCTACCCAGCAGGTATTTCTACCCAGCAGGTATTCTCTCTGACTGGTATATCTACCCAGCAGGTATTCTCTCTGACTGGTATATCTACCCAGCAGGTATCCTCTCTGACTGGTATCCTCTCACACTAGTATCTCTACCCAGCAGGTATCCTCTCTGACTGGTATCTCTACCCAGCAGGTATATCTATCCAGCAGGTATCCTCTCTGACTGGTATCTCTACCCAGCAGCTATCCTCTCTCACTGGTATCTCTACCCAACAGGTATATCTACCCAGCAGGTATCCTCTCTGACAGGTATCTCTACCCAGCAGGCATCCTCTCTCACTGGTATCTCTACCCAGCAGGTATCCTCTCTGACTGGTATCTCTACCCAGCAGGTATCCTCTCTCATTGGTATCTCTACCCAGCAGGTATCCTCTCTCACTGGTATCTCTGTGAAGATGCTGGAGGAAACCGGTACAAAAGCATCTATATCCACAGTAAAACAAGTCCTATATCTACGTAACCTGAAAGGCCGCTCAGCAAGGAAGAAGACACTGCTCCAAAACCTCTATAGAAAAGCCAGACTATGGTTTGCAACTGCATATGGGGACAAAGATCGTACTTTTTGGAGAAATGTCCTCTGGTCTGATGAAACAAAAATGTAACTGTTTGGCCATAATGACCACCGCTATGTTTGGAGGAAAAAGGGGGAGGCTTACAAGCCAAAGAACACATCCCAACTGTGAAGCACAGGGGGCAACAGTCAGGACGTTAAAGCTTGGTCGCAAATGGGTCTTCCAAATGGACAATGACCCCAAGCATACTTCCAAAGTTGTGGCAAAATGGATTAAGGACAACAAAGTCAAGGTATTGGAGTGGCCACCACAAAGCCCTGACCTCAATCACATAGAACATTTGTGGGCAAAACTGAAAAAGCGTGTGCAAGCAAGGTGGCCTATAAAACTGACTCGGTTACACCAGCTCTGTCGGGAGGAATGGGCCAAAATTAACCCAACTTATTGTGGGAAGCTTGTGGAAGTCACCCCGAAACGTCGATACACTTATTGATGAAGCCAATGACCGAGGTGGAATATTCCTCAATGCCATTCGATGAATCCCGGAACATATTCCGATCTGTGCTTAGCAAAACAGTCCTGTAGCATAGCGTCCGAATCATCTGACCACTATCTGGTACTTCCCACTTTAGTTTTTGCTTGTAAGCAGGAATCAGGATGATAGAATTATGGTCAGATATGCCAAATGGAGGGAGAGCTTTGTATGTGTCTCTGTGTGCGGAGTAAAGGTGGTCTAGAGTTTTATTTCCTCAGGTTTCACATTTAACATGCTGGTAGAAATGAAGTAAAACAGAATACGTTTCCCTGCATTAAAGTCCCCGGCCACTAGGAGCGCCGCCTCTGGATGAGCATTTTCCTGTTTGCTTATGACCGCATACAGCTCATTGAGTGCAGTCTTAGTGCCAGCATCGGTTTGTGTTGGTAAATAGATGGCTACGAATAATATAGATGTGAACTCTCTTGGTAGATAGTGTGGTCTACAGCTTATCATGAGGTATTCTACCTCAGGCGAGCAATACTCAAGACTTCTTTAATATTATACATTGCGCACCAGCAGCTATTGACAAATAGACACACTCCCCATCCCTCGTCTTACCAGACTTAGCTGAGCTGTCCTGCCAATGCACTGAGAAGCCAGCCAGCTCTATATGATCTGTGTCGTCATTCAGCCACGTCTCGGGGAAACATAAGATAATACACTTTTTAATGTCCCGTTGGTAATATAGTCCTAATTGTAGATCTTCCAGTTTGTTTTTCAATAATGTGCAGGGAAGTGGTGGTTTACCTAGTCGTCTGCGAAGTCACCCTCCTCCCCCTCTTCCTCTGTCTTTTCTTCCCCTCGAATGACAGGGATTTGGGCCTTGTCTTGACAAAGCAGTACATCCTTCGTGCCGGACTCATTAAATCCCTTTTCTGAGGCCCAGAAGCTCTTTTCAGTCATAGCAGCAACATTATGTACAAAATAAGTTACAAACAATGTGAAAAAACCTACAAAATAGCCCAGTTGGTTAGGAGCCGTAAAACATCTGGTGACATTATATTTATACAGTTGTCTTATGTTTCTTAACCATATGTGTGACCTTTGTTTCAAGGGTAGATTTGTTTCAGACTACCAAGAAACACTGTGTGGTACAAATAGCACACAGTGCAAAGCATCAATACATGACTAAGATTGAATCCTACTAATCCAACTCTGACGCTCGTCGTATGTGCTATAAATAGCACACAGTGCACACCGTAATGAGATACAAGTTTCAAGTATACTTACCATATTATGACTGCAAAATGACTACCAAAATGACTACCAAAATGACTACCAAAATGACTACCATAATGACTACCAAAATTACTACGATAATGACCGCCAAAACGACTATGATAATGACTACCAAAACGACTATGATAATGACTACCCAAATTGCTATGATAATGACTACCAAAATGACTACCAAAATGACTACCAAAATGACTACCATAATGACTACCCCAATTGCCACAATAATGACTACCAAAACGACTATGATAATGACTACCAAAACGACTATGATAATGACTACCCAAATTGCTATGATAATGACTACCAAAACGACTATGATAACTACCACCAAAATGACTACGATAATGACTACCCCAATGACTACGATAACTACTACCAAAATGACTACGATAATGACCGCCAAAACGACTATGATAATGACTACCATTACGACTACCATAATGACTACGATAATGACTACCCAAAATGACTACGATAACTACTACCAAAATTACTACGATAATGACCGCCAAAACGGCTATGATAATGACTACGGGGTCGGGCGCACCACCGGCCCGCCAGCAAAATCCCATTATGAGTTTCTGGGTTACTCACCTAAAATAATTCATTCATTTGACCATTGCATTGAATAAACAGTGGGGATAATATTGTTTCTGGAGTCTACTGGGACATTGGGTACACCTCTTATACACTGAGTATACCAAACATTAAGAACACCTTCCTAATATTGAGGTGAAACCACCCCTTCTTTGCCCTCAATTAGTGAGGGTATGGACTCTACAAGGTGTGGAAAGTGTTCCACAGGGATGCTGGCCCATGTTGACTCCAATGCTTCCACAGTTGTGTCAAGTTGTCTGCATGTCCTTTGGGTGGTTGTCCGTTCGAGATACACACGGGAAACTGATGAGTGTGTAAAACCCAGCAGCGTTGCAGTTCTTGACACAAACCGGTGTTCCTGGCACCTAAAACCATACCCCCGTTCAAAGGCACTTTACATATTTTTGTCTTGCCCATTCACCCTCTGAATTCCACACAGACACAATCCATGTCTCAATTGTCTCGAGGCTTAAAGATCCTTCTTTAACGTGACTCCTCCCCTTCATCTACGCTGATAGAAGTGGATTTAACAAGTGACATCAATAAGGGATGATAACTTTCACCTGGACTCAGTCATGGAAATAGCTATGATGTTTTATATGTTCAGCGTATGTGGCTGGTGTCTCCGCAGGTGTCCTCTCTCCCAGTCTCCTCCTGATCAGCTCACTCATCATTGATCCTAGATGATGTAGGATACATATGCCTATATCTGACCCTGATGCCTCTGCTGCTCGGCAGGTATCTTCTCTCCCAGTCTCCGGATCAGCTCAGCTAACTCCTCCGTATTGTGGTTCTTCTGCTCCAGGAGTTCGTAGCGTAAACTGGAGATGTCATGTTTAATCTCCTTCAGCTCTCCTGGGAGACAGAGATTGGGAAAGAGGTCAACAATGAGGGGTACAGACTGCATTCATACATTTTTTTTGGGGGGGGGGGGTATTGAATTTGTCCCTCATTTAGTCAGCTGACAGATGATCTGCAATGAATTCATAGAATGGATTTATCCCTTGGGAGAACTCAAACTGCAGCCCTTAGGCCCTCTGTCGCTTTATAAACAGGTCATTTGGATGCTGATGGTCTACATCCAGAACAGCCCTCTGCCGCGCTATATTGGCCACAACCCCTCAGTCCGAATTGCTTAAGCAGCCTAATACATGGGCACAGTATACAGTAAAACAACTGAATACATATGTATCCACTTCCCCCTGCTGAGTATGCTACTGAGCTACGGGACTATTTCATTCACTGTGTTGTTTTGACGATTTGTTTATGCTTGGCTCTCCTACTCTCCTCAGCCAATCAGCAGGTGCCCACTCGCCCCACCCTCTGTGCAATGAGCTGATCATGCAACCTCTGATTGGCTAAACACATCTAGCTGGTTCTGCACTGGCCCAATGCATGCTCTTCCATCACTATCACTATGGAACACGAGTCACTTCAATAATCTTTAACTATTTTCATATGTACATGCCTTCGGGAGAGTGTTCAGACCCCCTTGACTTTTTCCACATTTTGTTACGTTACAGACTTATTCTAAAATGGATGAAATAAAAACAAATCCTCAGCAATCTACACACAATACACCATAATGGTTAGGGTTCTGATTGGTAGAAGGAAGAGTGGACCAAAGCACAGCGTGGAAAGTGTTCATGATACTTTATTCAAAAAACACTCAAACAAAAATAACAAACGAAAGCAGTTGTCAGGTACTAAACAGAAAACAGAAAAGAAGCTTGTTGTCAGGTACTAAACACTAAACAGAAAAAAAGATGCCACAAAACCCAAAAGGAAAATGACAACTTATATGTGATCCCAAATCAGAGAGAACGATAGACAGCTGCCTCTGATTGGGAACCACACACACACACACACACACACACACACACACACACACACACACACACACACACACACACACACACACACACACACACACACACACACACACACACACATGGCCAAAAACAAAGAATAGATAACAGACTTTCCCACCCGTGTCACACCCTGACCTAACCAAACATAGAGAATAAAAATGATCTCTAAGATCAGGGCGTGACAATAATGATGAAGTGACAGCAGGCTTTTAATAATTTTAGCAAATGTATTAAATATAAAACTGAAACAGTATTCAGACCCTTTACTATGAGACTCAACATTGAGTTCAGGTGCATCCTGTTTCCATTGATCATCCTTGAGATGTTTCTACAACATGATTGGAGTCCAACTGTGGTAAATTCAATAGATTGGACATGATTGGATGTCACCTGTCTATATAAGATCCCACAGTGTCAGAGCAGAAACCAACCCATGAGGTCGAAGGAATTGTCCAGACAGCTCTGAAACAGGGTTGTGTCGAGGCACAGATCTGGGAAAGGTCACACAAAAAGATTCTGCAGCATTGAAGGTCCCCAAGAACACAGTGGCCTCCATCATTCTGCAGCATTGAAGGTCCCCAAGAACACAGTGGCCTCCATCATTCTGCAGCATTGAAGGTCCCCAAGAACACAGTGGCCTACATCATTCTGCAGCATTGAAGGTCCCCAAGAACACAGTGGCCTACATCATTCTGCAGCATTGAAGGTCCCCAAGAACACAGTGGCCTACATCATTCTGCAGCATTGAAGGTCCCCAAGAACACAGTGGCCTCCATCATTCTGCAGCATTAAAGGTCCCCAAGAACACAGTGGCCTCCATCATTCTGCAGCATTAAAGGTCCCCAAGAACACAGTGGCCTACATCATTCTGCAGCATTAAAGGTCCCCAAGAACACAGTGGCCTACATCATTCTGCAGCATTGAAGGTCCCCAAGAACACAGTGGCCTCCATCATTCTGCAGCATTGAAGGTCCCCAATAACACAGTGGCCTACATCATTCTGCAGCATTAAAGGTCCCCAAGAACACAGTGGCCTCCATCATTCTGCAGCATTGAAGGTCCCCAAGAACACAGTGGCCTCCATCATTCTGCAGCATTGAAGGTCCCCAATAACACAGTGGCCTACATCATTCTGCAGCATTGAAGGTCCCCAAGAACACAGTGGCCTCCATCATTCTGCAGCATTGAAGGTCCCCAAGAACACAGTGGCCTCCATCATTCTGCAGCATTGAAGGTCCCCAATAACACAGTGGCCTACATCATTCTGCAGCATTGAAGGTCCCCAAGAACACAGTGGCCTCCATCATTCTGCAGCATTGAAGGTCCCCAAGAACACAGTGGCCTACATCATTCTGTAGCATTGAAGGTCCCCAAGAACACAGTGGCCTACATCATTCTGTAGCATTGAAGGTCCCCAAGAACACAGTGGCCTACATCATTCTGCAGCATTGAAGGTCCCCAAGAACACAGTGGCCTCCATCATTCTGCAGCATTGAAGGTCCCCAAGAACACAGTGGCCTACATCATTCTGTAGCATTGAAGGTCCCCAAGAACACAGTGGCCTACATCATTCTGTAGCATTGAAGGTCCCCAAGAACACAGTGGCCTCCATCATTCTGCAGCATTGAAGGTCCCCAAGAACACAGTGGCCTACATCATTCTGTAGCATTGAAGGTCCCCAAGAACACAGTGGCCTACATCATTCTGCAGCATTAAAGGTCCCCAATAACACAGTGGCCTACATCATTCTGCAGCATTAAAGGTCCCCAAGAACACAGTGGCCTCCATCATTCTGCAGCATTAAAGGTCCCCAATAACACAGTGGCCTCCATTATTCTGCAGCATTAAAGGTCCCCAATAACACAGTGGCCTACATCATTCTGCAGCATTAAAGGTCCCCAATAACACAGTGGCCTCCATCATTCTGCAGCATTAAAGGTCCCCAAGAACACAGTGGCCTCCATTATTCTGCAGCATTAAAGGTCCCCAATAACACAGTGGCCTACATCATTCTGCAGCATTAAAGGTCCCCAAGAACACAGTGGCCTCCATCATTCTGCAGCATTAAAGGTCCCCAATAACACAGTGGCCTCCATCATTCTGCAGCATTGAAGGTCCCCAAGAACACAGTGGCCTACATCATTCTGTAGCATTGAAGGTCCCCAAGAACACAGTGGCCTCCATCATTCTGCAGCATTAAAGGTCCCCAATAACACAGTGGCCTCCATCATTCTGCAGCATTAAAGGTCCCCAAGAACACAGTGGCCTCCATCATTCTGCAGCATTAAAGGTCCCCAAGAACACAGTGGCCTCCATCATTCTGCAGCATTGAAGGTCCCCAAGAACACAGTGGCCTCCATCATTCTGCAGCATTGAAGGTCCCCAAGAACACAGTGGCCTCCATCATTCTGCAGCATTAAAGGTCCCCAATAACACAGTGGCCTCCATCATTCTGCAGCATTGAAGGTCCCCAATAACACAGTGGCCTCCATCATTCTGCAGCATTGAAGGTCCCCAATAACACAGTGGCCTACATCATTCTGCAGCATTAAAGGTCCCCAATAACACAGTGGCCTCCATCATTCTGCAGCATTGAAGATCCTCAAGAACACAGTGGCCTCCATCATTCTGCAGCATTGAAGGTCCCCAAGAACACAGTGGCCTCCATCATTCTGCAGTGTTGAAGGTCCCCAAGAACACAGTGGCCTCCATCATTCTGCAGCTTTAAAGGTCCCCAAGAACACAGTGGCCTCCATCATTCTGCAGCTTTAAAGGTCCCCAAGAACACAGTGGCCTCCATCATTCTGCAGCATTAAAGGTCCCCAATAACACAGTGGCCTCCATCATTCTGCAGCATTGAAGGTCCCCAAGAACACAGTGGCCTCCATCATTCTGCAGCATTAAAGGTCCCCAATAACACAGTGGCCTCCATCATTCTGCAGCATTGAAGGTCCCCAATAACACAGTGGCCTCCATCATTCTGCAGCATTGAAGGTCCCCAAGAACACAGTGGCCTCCATCATTCTGCAGCATTGAAGGTCCCCAAGAACACAGTGGCCTCCATCATTCTGCAGCATTGAAGGTCCCCAATAACACAGTGGCCTCCATCATTCTGCAGCATTAAAGGTCCCCAAGAACACAGTGGCCTACATCATTCTGCAGCATTAAAGGTCCCCAAGAACACAGTGGCCTCCATCATTCTGCAGCATTAAAGGTCCCCAAGAACACAGTGGCCTCCATCATTCTGCAGCATTGAAGGTCCCCAAGAACACAGTGGCCTCCATCATTCTGCAGCATTAAAGGTCCCCAATAACACAGTGGCCTCCATCATTCTGCAGCATTGAAGGTCCCCAATAACACAGTGGCCTCCATCATTCTGCAGCATTGAAGGTCCCCAAGAACACAGTGGCCTCCATCATTCTGCAGCATTGAAGGTCCCCAAGAACACAGTGGCCTCCATCATTCTGCAGCATTGAAGGTCCCCAATAACACAGTGGCCTCCATCATTCTGCAGCATTAAAGGTCCCCAAGAACACAGTGGCCTCCATCATTCTGCAGCATTAAAGGTCCCCAAGAACACAGTGGCCTCCATCATTCTGCAGCATTAAAGGTCCCCAAGAACACAGTGGCCTCCATCATTCTGCAGCATTGAAGGTCCCCAAGAACACAGTGGCCTCCATCATTCTGCAGCATTGAAGGTCCCCAAGAACACAGTGGCCTCCATCATTCTGCAGCATTGAAGGTCCCCAAGAACACAGTGGCCTCCATCATTCTGCAGCATTGAAGGTCCCCAAGAACACAGTGGCCTCCATCATTCTGCAGCATTGAAGGTCCCCAAGAACACAGTGGCCTCCATCATTCTGCAGCATTAAAGGTCCCCAAGAACACAGTGGCCTCCATCATTCTGCAGCATTGAAGGTCCCCAAGAACACAGTGGCCTCCATCATTCTGCAGCATTAAAGGTCCCCAATAACACAGTGGCCTCCATCATTCTGCAGCATTGAAGGTCCCCAATAACACAGTGGCCTCCATCATTCTGCAGCATTGAAGGTCCCCAAGAACACAGTGGCCTCCATCATTCTGCAGCATTGAAGGTCCCCAAGAACACAGTGGCCTCCATCATTCTGCAGCATTGAAGGTCCCCAATAACACAGTGGCCTCCATCATTCTGCAGCATTAAAGGTCCCCAAGAACACAGTGGCCTACATCATTCTGCAGCATTAAAGGTCCCCAAGAACACAGTGGCCTCCATCATTCTGCAGCATTAAAGGTCCCCAAGAACACAGTGGCCTCCATCATTCTGCAGCATTGAAGGTCCCCAAGAACACAGTGGCCTCCATCATTCTGCAGCATTAAGGTCCCCAATAACACAGTGGCCTCCATCATTCTGCAGCATTGAAGGTCCCCAATAACACAGTGGCCTCCATCATTCTGCAGCATTGAAGGTCCCCAAGAACACAGTGGCCTCCATCATTCTGCAGCATTGAAGGTCCCCAAGAACACAGTGGCCTCCATCATTCTGCAGCATTGAAGGTCCCCAAGAACACAGTGGCCTCCATCATTCTGCAGCATTGAAGGTCCCCAAGAACACAGTGGCCTACATCATTCTGCAGCATTGAAGGTCCCCAAGAACACAGTGGCCTACATCATTCTGCAGCATTGAAGGTCCCCAAGAACACAGTGGCCTACATCATTCTGCAGCATTAAAGGTCCCCAAGAACACAGTGGCCTCCATCATTCTGCAGCATTAAAGGTCCCCAAGAACACAGTGGCCTCCATCATTCTGCAGCATTGAAGGTCCCCAATAACACAGTGGCCTCCATCATTCTGCAGCATTAAAGGTCCCCAAGAACACAGTGGCCTCCATCATTCTGCAGCATTAAAGGTCCCCAAGAACACAGTGGCCTCCATCATTCTGCAGCATTGAAGGTCCCCAAGAACACAGTGGCCTCCATCATTCTGCAGCATTAAAGGTCCCCAAGAACACAGTGGCCTCCATCATTCTGCAGCATTGAAGGTCCCCAAGAACACAGTGGCCTACATCATTCTGCAGCATTGAAGGTCCCCAAGAACACAGTGGCCTACATCATTCTGCAGCATTAAAGGTCCCCAAGAACACAGTGGCCTACATCATTCTGCAGCATTAAAGGTCCCCAAGAACACAGTGGCCTACATCATTCTGCAGCATTGAAGGTCCCCAAGAACACAGTGGCCTACATCATTCTGCAGCATTAAAGGTCCCCAAGAACACAGTGGCCTCCATCATTCTGCAGCATTAAAGGTCCCCAAGAACACAGTGGCCTACATCATTCTGCAGCATTAAAGGTCCCCAAGAACACAGTGGCACATCATTCTGCAGCATTAAAGGTCCCCAAGAACACAGTGGCCTCCATCATTCTGCAGCAGCTTGAAGGTCCCCAAGAACACAGTGGCCAATCATTCTGCAGCATTAAAGGTCCCCAAGAACACAGTGGCCTCCATCATTCTGCAGCATTGAAGGTCCCCAAGAACACAGTGGCCTACATCATTCTGCAGCATTAAAAGGTCCCCAAGAACACAGTGGCCTCCATCATTCTGCAGCATTGAAGGTCCCCAAGAACCCAGTGGCCTCCATCATTCTGCAGCATTGAAGGTCCCCAAGAACCCAGTGGCCTCCATCATTCTTAAATGGAAGAATGAGAGCATACTGATCAATCTGGGGAGCAGGGCCTTCGTCAGTTATCATGGTCCTTCTGTAGCTCAGTTGGTAGAGCATGGCGCTTGGAGACGCCAGGGTAGTGGGTTTGATTCCGGGACCAAAGTACGTAGAATGTATGCACACATGACTGTAAGTCGCTTTGGATAAGCGTCTGCTAAATGGCATATATTATTATTATTATATTACACAAGAACCAGATCGTCACTCTGACAGAGCTCTAGAGTTCCTCTGTGGAGATGGGAGAACTTTCCAGAAGGACAATCATTCCTGCAGCACTCTGAGAAATCAGGTCTTTGCAGTAGAGTAGCCAGACAGACGCCACACCTCAGTAAAAGGCACATGAAATACAGGTGTGCCAAGCTTGTAGTGTCATACCCAATTAGAGGCAGAAGTCGCTACCAAAGGTGCTTCAACAAAGTACTGAGTAAAGGGTCTGAATACTTATGTAAATGTGATATTTCCGTTTTAAATTTTTAATAAATTAGCAAACATTTCTACAAACATTTCTATGCTTTGTCATTATGGCGTATTGTATGTAGATTGATTGTAGATTGAGGTTCTGTATATATTTTCTTAGTCAACCTTGTGTTCTGTTCCTTTGTGTTCTGGAACGTAGCCCTGTTTCTTTTTGTTCTGGAACGTAGCCCTGTTTCTTTGTGTTCTGGAACGTAGCCCTGTTTCTTTGTGTTCTGGAACGTAGCCCTGTTTCTTTGTGTTCTGGAACGTAGCCCTGTTTCTTTGTGTTCTGGAACGTAGCCCTGTTTCTTTGTGTTCTGGAACGTAGCTCTGTTTCTCTGTGTTCTGGGAACGTAGCCCTGTTTCTTTGTGTTCTGGAACGTAGCCCTGTTTCTTTGTGTTCTGGAACGTAGCCCTGTTTCTTTGTGTTCTGGAACGTAGCCCTGTTTCTTTGTGTTCTGGAACGTAGCCCTGTTTCTTTGTGTTCTGGAACGTAGCCCTGTTTCTTTGTGTTCTGGAACGTAGCCCTGTTTCTTTGTGTTCTGGAACGTAGCCCTGTTTCTTTGTGTTCTGGAACGTAGCCCTGTTTCTTTGTGTTCTGGAACGTAGCCCTGTTTCTTTGTGTTCTGGAACGTAGCCCTGTTTCTTTGTTCTGGAACGTAGCCCTGTTTCTTTGTGTTCTGGAACGTAGCCCTGTTTCTTTGTGTTCTGGAACGTAGCCCTGTTTCTTTGTGTTCTGGAACGTAGCCCTGTTTCTTTGTGTTCTGGAACGTAGCCCTGTTTCTTTGTGTTCTGGAACGTAGCCCTGTTTCTTTGTGTTCTGGAACGTAGCCCTGTTTCTTTGTGTTCTGGAACGTAGCCCTGTTTCTTTGTGTTCTGGAACGTAGCCCTGTTTCTTTGTGTTCTGGAACGTAGCCCTGTTTCTTTGTGTTCTGGAACGTAGCCCTGTTTCTTTGTGTTCTGGAACGTAGCCCTGTTTCTTTGTGTTCTGGAACGTAGCCCTGTTTCTTTGTGTTCTGGAACGTAGCCCTGTTTCTTTGTGTTCTGGAACGTAGCCCTGTTTCTTTTTGTTCTGGAACGTAGCCCTGTTTCTTTGTGTTCTGGAACGTAGCCCTGTTTCTTTGTGTTCTGGAACGTAGCCCTGTTTCTTTGTGTTCTGGAACGTAGCCCTGTTTCTTTGTGTTCTGGAACGTAGCCCTGTTTCTTTGTGTTCTGGAACGTAGCCCTGTTTCTTTGTTCTGGAACGTAGCCCTGTTTCTTTGTGTTCTGGAACGTAGCCCTGTTTCTTTGTGTTCTGGAACCTTGCCCTGTTTCTTTGTGTTCTGGAACCTTGCCCTGTTTCTTTGTGTTCTGGAACGTAGCCCTGTTTCTTTGTGTTCTGGAACGTAGCCCTGTTTCTTTGTGTTCTGGAACGTAGTCCTGTTTCTTTGTGTTCTGGGACATAGCCCTGTTTCTTTGTGTTCTGGAACGTAGCCCTGTTTCTTTGTGTTCTGGAACGTAGCCCTGTTTCTTTGTGTTCTGGAACGTAGCCCTGTTTCTTTGTGTTCTGGAACGTAGCCCTGTCTCTCATTGATTTCACCTGTGTTAATTACTCACCTGGTCTCATCAGCTCCTTATTTAGTTCAGTTCATTCTGTTTGTGCCTTTGTGAGGTGTTGTTCGTTTTGACTCTACTAAGCCTTTACCTGCCAGCGCAGAGATCAGTCTATTTATCCATACAATCCCTTTTTTACTGTAGATGTCACAAACTGCTAGAGAGAAACTCAGCCTAAAACCCCCCAAACAGCAAGCAATGTCTCCTGCCAGATCAGAGATCAGTCTATGTATCACCGTCTCGACTCGATCGTCTCTATTTCCTTCCTGTTGCCTTTATTCATGTTCATTTCCGTGTATTTATTAATATTATTATTAATATTATTATTAATATTGACTCATGACTCCTTTTTGTTAATTACAGACCATGACTCCTTTTTGTTAATTACAGACCATGACTCCTTTTTGTTAATTACAGACCATGACTCCTTTTTGTTAATTACAGACCATGACTCCTTTTTGTTAATTACAGACCATGACTCCTTTTTCTTAATTACAGACCATGACTCCTTTTTCTTAATTACAGACCATGACTCCTTTTTCTTAATTACAGACCATGACTCCTTTTTGTTAATTACAGACCATGACTCCTTTTTGTTAATTACAGACCATGACTCCTTGCAACAACAACAAAAAAGCCCTGTGTGTTTGAACTATTTAAATCTCTCTGACTGTGAAAGGTGTTCAGTGGGTCACAAAACAGTCAAATAGGGACACAATACCTTCATTCACTTCCTCACTGTCTTTATTGATCTGTGCTTTCATCACATATCTCTTGATGAGGCGTTTCATTATCTTCTGTGAAATAGGGGGAAAAAAAGAGGAAAACATGATAGTTGTATAAGCTTGTATAGTATGCAATGCCTTGGGGTGATAAAAAGCTATGGAACTAAGCAATGTGACTTGAAAATACTATCTATATATATCTATAGGTCTACTTACCTGGTGCCGACCTGGACAAGCCAGACCTCCAACAGTTGAATTCTTATGATGATCCAACTGGAGTTTAAGACACAATCAAACAATACTTCATTAAGTGTAAATTCAACAATTTATCAAGAAAATAAAAAGTAAAGCTGCACTTTTCCAACAGGACACTAGAGGGCTCAGTACACACAAAATAGTTTCCAATATTGACAATTATATTTGGTCCAGTACAACTTCTAATACGGGTCTAGGAAACCATCGTATAGAGCCAGGACATACATCTATCATAACATCATCTATAGGCTGGATGATTCTGAAAGTTTATCTATGGAGAGAACTTCGTCCACAGGCATAATTGCTATGAGAGAGAGCGAGAGAGAGAGCAAGCGAGAGAGAGAGCAAGAGAGAGAGAGAGCAAGAGAGAGAGAGAGAGAGAGAGAGAGAGAGAGAAAGAGAGAGAGAGAGAGCAAGAGAAAGGGCTAGGGACAAGGTTATAAGGGATAATCTAAACCATATATCAATAATGGCCAGACTAATTCCCCCCAGTACGGTACTACCTACTTACTGTGTGTGTGTGTGTGTGTGAGAGAGAGCGCGCGTGATTATGAGGTTCACCTTATTGAGCTCTGTATCCTCATTGTGACAGCTCTTGTGTCTGTTGAGAGCGTTCAGCATGAGGTCTCTTAGCTCCAGGACCAGGGCGATGATTGACTTGGGACTAGGAACCAGGTTAAAGGGGACAGGTAATGTCCCACCTTCCTCAAAGTAGGAGAACCATAGCTTAGCTCTGGCAAATTTCCACTCTACATCAGCGTCATCCTGGGGAGAGGAGAGGGGAGAAGATGGGGGAGGTGGGGAGGAGAAGGGAGGGGAGAGGAGTTGGGAAGAAGAAAGAAGGGGAGGAGTGGAGGAGGGAGGGGAGGAAGGGTGGGGAGGGGAGGGAGTTAGGGAGGATGTGGGGTAGGGAGGAGAAGAGAGGGGAGGAGGGGTAGGGAGGAAAAGAGAGGAGAGGAGGAGAAGGGAAGATAAGGGTTAATGCAGAGAACCTACAGTTATGATTACTGTTCCCTGAATGAGGGAAACGAGGTACAACACAGCAATGGAGACATATAAATCACACACCAAACCACAACCCCCGCGGACACAAGATGAAATGGCCCACGGCAGACTACCCAGAGTTCCAACCCGACAGGAAAACCTGTGGTACCTGGTGTTTGCTAGCTGCCTAATGACCCTCTCCTGCCCCAGTCGTAAGCACCCTGCGGGTTACACTGGGAACAGTGACATCCAGGAGATAAAACCTTACAACAGTGTGATGCCCAACTCACCTACCTCTCCGTAAACGAGGCCCAACTCACCTACCTCTCCGTAAACGAGGCCCAACTCACCTACCTCTCCGTAAACGAGGCCCAACTCACCTACCTCTCCGTAAACGAGGCCCAACTCACCTACCTCTCCGTAAACGAGGCCCAACTCACCTACCTCTCCGTAAACGAGGCCCAACTCACCTACCTCTCCGTAAACGAGGCCCAACTCACCTACCTCTCCGTAAACGAGGCCCAACTCACCTACCTCTCCGTAAACGAGGCCCAACTCACCTACCTCTCCGTAAACGAGGCCCAACTCACCTACCTCTCCGTAAACGAGGCCCAACTCACCTACCTCTCCGTAAACGAGGCCCAACTCACCTACCTCTCCGTAAACGAGGCCCAACTCACCTACCTCTCCGTAAACGAGGCCCAACTCACCTACCTCTCCGTAAACGAGGCCCAACTCACCTATCTCTCCGTAAACGAGGCCCAACTCACCTACCTCTCCGTAAACGAGGCCCAACTCACCTACCTCTCCGTAAACGAGGCCCAACTCACCTACCTCTCCGTAAACGAGGCCCAACTCACCTACCTCTCCGTAAACGAGGCCCAACTCACCTACCTCTCCGTAAACGAGGCCCAACTCACCTACCTCTCCGTAAACGAGGCCCAAGAAGCCGCCAGATCTCTGGTGGTGTACACATTACCGTCATTCCTGCCTTCTGCTGTCATATGTCAGATAAATAGCCTCCACAATCCAGTGGGAGAGACACTGCTTACAAAACACTCAAAACACGAGCCAGATTAGCAAAACAGACAAAAATGTGTTCGCATAAACGGACACCCCTGGTCCGCTCATTTTACATGGTCGTACCGGAACACAGGGCATGTAAACCTCCGCTCAGAATGGAGGAGGTGAAAAGGGAAAAATCTGAAAAGAGACTGTAGGACATAGTTATGATCTTAGGGGCGAAACGTCACCTTAGAGTCGCCAACTTCCTGGATAACGCGTAGAGATCCCCAACTCGCTGAGCCGAGGCCAAAGACACGAGCAGGGTTGCTCTTGTAGAGGAGGATCGTCAGATTCACAGACTCCATTGGTCACACAGCACATCCAAAACCAAAACCAAAGCTAGGTTTAGAAACCGGCCTGACACGGCACACACCTTTTAAAAACCGCACCTCCAGGGGACGAGCCCCTGGAGTGGCACCATCAATTCCCACGACACACTGAAATAGCTCCCACATTCAGAGAATGAACCCCGCTTGAAAAAACACCTTTAGGAGCATTAAAATGTCCACCAGAGAAAAGGAACAATTCCTTTATTTTGGCACCAAAGCTTGAACACCTTATACAAGCCTCTCGTGGAGGGTTCCCTTGCGGACTGTTTAGAGGTAAACCTCTTGCCATCATATCGGATCTTTCAGGGCCCACTGATTCCAAATCTCCGGCCAAAGTTGCGAGAGTTGCGTTGCCATGGGTCCCTGCCAAAAAAGGCGAATGATCTCCACGAACCTAGGTCGTTTGGGCCAACGGGGAGCCACAAGGATCAATGACAACTCGTCTCTGACGCACCGTCTCCAGCGTGGAATGAATCAAGTCTGAGGCCACTGGTTCACGAGAGCATCTGTTCCCAACAGAGATTACATATGGAGAAAAACAGCTCATTTTCTCAAGATCTGTCAGACATTTCCTATATCTGGGAAACCCCCCCCTGGGGTGCAGCCGACTCCTCCCCTGGAGATACGTCACCCGGAGCGAGGAAAAGTGTGTACTGCTCCACAGCAGTAGGGAGTGAGCCAAGGACAAGAGGAGGTGAGACCATACCCCTCCCTGTCTGTTGATTTGGAAGCCATCAACCCCAATCGATCTAGTCACTGGCGAAAAACGCAATCCAGACGAAATTGGGCCAAGCAAAGCCAAGAAACCGAGTCTCCCTCTGTGGGGACAAGAATTCTCGACTGAGTCTTGAGACCCAGAAACAGAATGCGCTGAGATGGAGTCAAACAGCTACAGACACTGAACACGGGAAACCAGCAGAGAGGCAACGCCACCAGCTCCCTCCACTCCGCTTGCCAATCGTCCAGGGATCGTCCAATATCCGCATAGGTGCCAAAACCGGCTACACAACTTTGGTGAAAGTACGAGGGGAAAAGCCTGAAAAGGAGGACCAAAAACGTGTTGGCTATAACCTCGAAACAGGAACCTCAGCAACTTCTTGTGAGGGGGATATTTGTTCACATTAAAGTATGCATCCTTCAGGTTGATGGAGGTGAACCAATCACCCGCGTGCACTGACTAACAACAGGCTGTTCATGAGCATTCTGAATGTGTAGATCCTGAGGTGTACAGGGCACACAGGTCTAAAAATGGAATCAAAGTCTTGCCCCTTTTGAGAATTTAGAAATATCGGCTGAACCAGCTGTACTTGGCCTCTCACATAGGAATCAATGTGATCACCTGCCTCTGGAGAAGGGCAGAAAATCTCCCTCATAACAAGAACAGTCAACCTAATGACGCTGTAAAAACATGGGGTCACACAAGCAATGCCTGTACCCCAACGTCACTGTGTGCAAAATCCAGAGCGACAAAAACAATGTATCTCAACACCGTGGGGTAGAAACAATGTCTTAACACCGTGGGGTAGAAACAATGTCTTAACACCGTGGGGTAGAAACAATGTATCATAACACCGTGGGGTAGAAACAATGTCTTAACACCGTGGGGTAGAAACAATGTCTTAACACCGTGGGGTAGAAACATTGTCTCAACACCGTGGGGTAGAAACAATGTATCACAACACCGTGGGGTAGAAACAATGTCTTAACACCGTGGGGTAGAAACAATGTCTTAACACCGTGGGGTAGAAACAATGTATCTCAACACCGTGGGGTAGAAACAATGTCTTAACACCGTGGGGTAGAAACAATGTCTTAACACCGTGGGGTAGAAACAATGTCTTAACACCGTGGGGTAGAAACAATGTCTTAACACCGTGGGGTAGAAACAATGTCTTAACACCGTGGGGTAGAAACAATGTCTTAACACCGTGGGGTAGAAACAATGTCTCAACACCGTGGGGTAGAAACAATGTCTTAACACCGTGGGGTAGAAACAATGTCTTAACACCGTGGGGTAGAAACAATGTATCTCAACACCGTGGGGTAGAAACAATGTCTTAACACCGTGGGGTAGAAACAATGTCTTAACACCGTGGGGTAGAAACAATGTCTTAACACCGTGGGGTAGAAACAATGTCTTAACACCGTGGGGTAGAAACAATGTCTCAACACCGTGGGGTAGAAACAATGTATCTCAACACCGTGGGGTAGAAACAATGTCTTAACACCGTGGGGTAGAAACAATGTATCATAACACCGTGGGGTAGAAACAATGTCTTAACACCGTGGGGTAGAAACAATGTCTTAACACCGTGGGGTAGAAACAATGTATCATAACACTGTGGGGTAGAAACAATGTCTTAACACCGTGGGGTAGAAACAATGTATCATAACACCGTGGGGTAGAAACAATGTCTCAACACCGTGGGGTAGAAACAATGTATCTTAACACCGTGGGGTAGAAACAATGTCTTAACACCGTGGGGTAGAAACAATGTCTTAACACCGTGGGGTAGAAACAATGTCTTAACACCGAGGGGTAGAAACAATGTATCACAACACCGTGGGGTAGAAACAATGTCTTAACACCGTGGGGTAGAAACAATGTCTTAACACCGTGGGGTAGAAACAATGTCTTAACACCGTGGGGTAGAAACAATGTCTTAACACCGTGGGGTAGAAACAATGTCTTAACACCGTGGGGTAGAAACAATGTCTCAACACCGTGGGGTAGAAACAATGTCTTAACACCGTGGGGTAGAAACAATGTCTTAACACCGTGGGGTAGAAACAATGTATCACAACACCGTGGGGTAGAAACAATGTCTTAACACCGTGGGGTAGAAACAATGTCTCAACACCGTGGGGTAGAAACAATGTATCTCAACACCGTGGGGTAGAAACAATGTCTTAACACCGTGGGGTAGAAACAATGTATCTCAACACCGTGGGGTAGAAACAAAGTCTTAACACCGTGGGGTAGAAACAATGTCTCAACACCGTGGGGTAGAAACAATGTATCTCAACACCGTGGGGTAGAAACAAAGTCTTAACACCGTGGGGTAGAAACAATGTCTCAACACCGTGGGGTAGAAACAATGTCTTAACACCGTGGGGTAGAAACAATGTCTCAACACCGTGGGGTAGAAACAATGTCTTAACACCGTGGGGTAGAAACAATGTATCTTAACACCGTGGGGTAGAAACAATGTCTTAACACCGTGGGGTAGAAACAATGTCTCAACACCGTGGGGTAGAAACAATGTATCTCAACACCGTGGGGTAGAAACAATGTATCTCAACACCGTGGGGTAGAAACAATGTCTCTCAACACCGTGGGGTAGAAACAATGTCTCAACACCGTGGGGTAGAAACAATGTCTTAACACCGTGGGGTAGAAACAATGTCTTAACACCGTGGGGTAGAAACAATGTCTCTCAACACCGTGGGGTAGAAACAATGTCTCAACACCGTGGAGTAGAAACAATGTCTCAACACCGTGGGGTAGAAACAATGTCTCAACACCGTGGGGTAGAAACAATGTCTTAACACCGTGGGGTAGAAACAATGTCTTAACACCGTGGGGTAGAAACAATGTCTCAACACCGTGGGGTAGAAACAATGTATCTCAACACCGTGGGGTAGAAACAATGTCTCTCAACACCGTGGGGTAGAAACAATGTCTCAACACCGTGGGGTAGAAACAATGTCTTAACACCGTGGGGTAGAAACAATGTCTTAACACCGTGGGGTAGAAACAATGTCTCTCAACACCGTGGGGTAGAAACAATGTCTCAACACCGTGGAGTAGAAACAATGTCTCAACACCGTGGGGTAGAAACAATGTCTCAACACCGTGGGGTAGAAACAATGTCTTAACACCGTGGGGTAGAAACAATGTCTTAACACCGTGGGGTAGAAACAATGTCTTAACACCGTGGGGTAGAAACAATGTCTCTACACCGTGGGGTAGAAACAATGTATCTCAACACTGTGGGGTAGAAACAATGTCTCAACACCGTGGGGTAGAAACAATGTCTCAACACCGTGGGGTAGAAACAATGTCTTAACACCGTGGGGTAGAAACAATGTATCTTAACACCGTGGGGTAGAAACAATGTCTTAACACCGTGGGGTAGAAACAATGTCTTAACACCGTGGGGTAGAAACAATGTCTTAACACCGTGGGGTAGAAACAATGTCTTAACACCGTGGGGTAGAAACAATGTCTTAACACCGTGGGGTAGAAACAATGTCTTAACACCGTGGGGTAGAAACAATGTATCTCAACACTGTGGGGTAGAAACAATTTGATTACGTCTACTCTGATGTACCCCTGCCACTTTGGGGTACTGTTGTCACAGCAAATTAATTCATGCCTCAGGTTTATCCCCTGTGGAAGGCGGGGCTTCCAGTGAGGCACAGTGTTCATTGGCCCTGTCAAGCGTGATTCTAATGTTCTTCAGTAGAGGGCGCTAGCACAAACTCCACACAGCTGTGTTGCAGTGAGTTGACCAACTGAAAGGGAACTGAGTATTTAGAAACAATCAACTCTAAAACAACAACAGTCAGTTTTATAACATAATTCCAAGCTTCTGGTTTTCATAAAAAAACATTTTCCATGACATCCATAATAATTGTCCAGAGGTAAATACTAAAAGCATTGAGTGGGAGAGCCATAGCAACCTAATTGATATGGATGGCAGCCTATGTGTGCGTCCCAAATGACACATTCTTCCCTATATAGTACACTACATTTGAGCCGGGCCCATATGGCTCAGGTCTAAAGTATGGCGCTTTTTTATAGAGAACAGGGTGCCATTTGGTACACGGCCAATACCAGATCCGAACATCCTAATGCGACAAAACGGTGAAGAAGCTGCGGCCTCTAAACCGGATGAGAGAGGATTTCATTTTCTCTTCCAACCCTGTAAGTAGCTGCAATTACCATCGCAACAGACAATAATTCACTGAATTCATTTTTTACTCAGAAGACAGTATGAAACTAAATCATTCTACAATGACCTTATCTATGTGGCTCAAAGCATTTGTAATTACCCAGAAATACTTGGTGTGCATCCCAAATGCTACCCTATTCCCTATATAGTGCACTACTTTAGACCAGATCCCAATGAACCCTGGTGAAATGTAGTGCACTATAAAGAGAATAGGGTGCCATGTGGAACGTGGCCTTGTCATGCCTCTTGTTAACCCACAGCCTCCACAGTATCAGACACCATGTAGTAGATTAGACGGAAGCTGCAGTGCTGCATTGGGACCAAGCGTGCAGATGTAGCCTACAACAATACATCTACACAATGGTGGCTTCACAAGGGAGCCATATTGATTAATTAAAGGAGCATACTTAAGATGTTAAATAACTGTGTCTATTTGTATACCACGTTAGTACACCGCCAAGACAGGACACTAGTCTATCTCCTGTTTCTATAGTGAGGCAGCTTGAAGAACCAGGACACCGCCAAGACAGGACACTAGTCTATCTCCTGTTTCTGTAGTGAGGCAGCTTGAAGAACCAGGACACCGCCAAGACAGGACACTAGTCTATCTCCTGTTTCTATAGTGAGGCAGCTTGAAGAACCAGGACACCGCCAAGACAGGACACTAGTCTATCTCCTGTTTCTGTAGTGAGGCAGCTTGAAGAACCAGGACACCGCCAAGACAGGACACTAGTCTATCTCCTGTTTCTATAGTGAGGCAGCTTGAAGTACCAGGACACCGCCAAGACAGGACACTAGTCTATCTCCTCTTTCTATAGTGAGGCAGCTTGAAGTACCAGGACACCGCCAAGACAGGACACTAGTCTATCTCCTGTTTCTATAGTGAGGCAGCTTGAAGAACCAGGACACCGCCAAGACAGGACACTAGTCTATCTCCTGTTTCTATAGTGAGGCAGCATTATCTACAAGTACACCCCCTAGACAGGACACTATTCTTTCTCCTGTTTCTATAGTGAGGCAGCATTATCTACAAGTACACCCCCTAGACAGGACACTAGTCTATCTCCTGTTTCTGTAGTGAGACAGCTTGATGTACAGTACACCCCCTGGACAGGACACTAGTCTGTCTCCCGTTTCTATAGTGAGGCAGCTTGAAGTACCAGGACACCCCCTAGACAGGACACTAATCTATCTCCTGTTTCTATAGTGAGGCAGCATTATCTACAAGTACACCCCCTAGACAGGACACTAGTCTATCTCCTGTTTCTATAGTGAGGCAGCTTGATCTACAAGTACACCCCCAAGACAGGACACTAGTCTAACTCCTGTTTCTATAGTGAGGCAGCATTATCTACAAGTACACCCCCTAGACAGGACACTAGTCTATCTCCAGTTTCTATAGTGAGGCAGCTTGAAGTACCAGGACACCCCCTAGACAGGACACTAGTCTATCTCCTGTTTCTATAGTGAGGCAGCTTGATCTAGAAGTACACCCCCAAGACAGGACACTAGTCTAACTCCTGTTTCTATAGTGAGGCAGCATTATCTACAAATACACCCCCTAGACAGGACACTAATCTATCTCCTGTTTCTATAGTGAGGCAGCTTGAAGTACCAGGACACCCCCAAGACAGGACACTAATCTATCTCCTGTTTCTATAGTGAGGCAGCTTGAAGTACCAGGACACCCCCTAGACAGGACACTAGTCTATCTCCTGTTTCTATAGTGAGGCACCTTGATCTACAAGTACACCCCCTAGACCAGACGTTAGTCTATCTCCTGTTTCTATAGTGAGGCAGCATTATCTACAAGTACACCCCCTCGACAGGACACTAGTCTATCTCCTGTTTCTATAGTGAGACAGCTTGAAGTACCAGGACACCCCCAAGACAGGACACTAGTCTATCTCCTGTTTCTATAGTGAGACAGCTTGATCTACAAGTACACCCCCTAGACAGGACACTAGTCTATCTCCTGTTTCTATAGTGAGGCAGCATTATCTACAAGTACACCCCCTAGACAGGACACTAGTCTATCTCCTGTTTCTATAGTGAGGCAGCATTATCTACAAGTACACCCCCTAGACAGGACACTAGTCTATCTCCTGTTTCTATAGTGAGGCAGCATTATCTACAAGTACACCCCCTCGACAGGACACTAGTCTATCTCCTGTTTCTATAGTGAGACAGCTTGAAGTACCAGGACACCCCCAAGACAGGACACTAGTCTATCTCCTGTTTCTATAGTGAGACAGCTTGATCTACAAGTACACCCCCTAGACAGGACACTAGTCTATCTCCTGTTTCTATAGTGAGGCAGCTTGATCTAGAAGTACACCCCCAAGACAGGACACTAGTCTAACTCCTGTTTCTATAGTGAGGCAGCATTATCTACAAGTACACCCCCTAGACAGGACACTAGTCTATCTCCTGTTTCTATAGTGAGGCAGCTTGATCTACAAGTACACCCCCTAGCCAGGACACTAGTCTATATCCTGTTTCTATAGTGAGGCAGCATTATCTACAAGTACACCCCCTAGACAGGACACTAGTCTATCTCCTGTTTCTATAGTGAGGCAGCTTGAAGTACCAGGACACCCCCAAGACAGGACACTAATCTATCTCCTGTTTCTATAGTGAGGCAGCTTGAAGTACCAGGACACCCCCTAGACAGGACACTAGTCTATCTCCTGTTTCTATAGTGAGGCAGCTTGATCTACAAGTACACCCCCTAGATCAGACGTTAGTCTATCTCCTGTTTCTATAGTGAGGCAGCATTATCTACAAGTACACCCCCTAGACAGGACACTAGTCTATCTCCTGTTTCTATAGTGAGGCAGCTTGAAGTACCAGGACACCCCCTAGACAGGACACTAGTCTATCTCCTGTTTCTATAGTGAGACAGCTTGATCTACAAGTACACCCCCTAGACAGGACACTAGTCTATCTCCTGTTTCTATAGTGAGGCAGCTTGAAGTACCAGGACACCCCCTAGACACGACACTAGTCTATCTCCTGTTTCTATAGTGAGGCAGCATTATCTACAAGTACACCCCCTAGACAGGACACTAGTCTATCTCCTGTTTCTATAGTGAGGCAGCATTATCTACAAGTACACCCCCTAGACAGGACACTAGTCTATCTCCTGTTTCTATAGTGAGGCAGCATTATCTACAAGTACACCCCTCGACAGGACACTAGTCTATCTCCTGTTTCTATAGTGAGACAGCTTGAAGTACCAGGACACCCCCAAGACAGGACACTAGTCTATCTCCTGTTTCTATAGTGAGACAGCTTGATCTACAAGTACACCCCTAGACAGGACACTAGTCTATCTCCTGTTTCTATAGTGAGGCAGCATTATCTACAAGTACACCCCTCGACAGGACACTAGTCTATCTCCTGTTTCTATAGTGAGACAGCTTGAAGTACCAGGACACCCCCAAGACAGGACACTAGTCTATCTCCTGTTTCTATAGTGAGACAGCTTGATCTACAAGTACACCCCCTAGACAGGACACTAGTCTATCTCCTGTTTCTATAGTGAGGCAGCTTGATCTAGAAGTACACCCCAAGACAGGACACTAGTCTAACTCCTGTTTCTATAGTGAGGCAGCATTATCTACAAGTACACCCCCTAGACAGGACACTAGTCTATCTCCTGTTTCTATAGTGAGGCAGCTTGATCTACAAGTACACCCCCTAGCCAGGACACTAGTCTATATCCTGTTTCTATAGTGAGGCAGCATTATCTACAAGTACACCCCCTAGACAGGACACTAGTCTATCTCCTGTTTCTATAGTGAGGCAGCTTGAAGTACCAGGACACCCCCAAGACAGGACACTAATCTATCTCCTGTTTCTATAGTGAGGCAGCTTGAAGTACCAGGACACCCCCTAGACAGGACACTAGTCTATCTCCTGTTTCTATAGTGAGGCAGCTTGATCTACAAGTACACCCCCTAGATCAGACGTTAGTCTATCTCCTGTTTCTATAGTGAGGCAGCATTATCTACAAGTACACCCCCTAGACAGGACACTAGTCTATCTCCTGTTTCTATAGTGAGGCAGCTTGAAGTACCAGGACACCCCCTAGACAGGACACTAGTCTATCTCCTGTTTCTATAGTGAGGCAGCTTGAAGTACCAGGACACCCCCTAGACAGGACACTAGTCTATCTCCTGTTTCTATAGTGAGGCAGCTTGAAGTACCAGGACACCCCCTAGACACGACACTAGTCTATCTCCTGTTTCTATAGTGAGGCAGCATTATCTACAAGTACACCCCCTAGACAGGACACTAGTCTATCTCCTGTTTCTATAGTGAGGCAGCATTATCTACAAGTACACCCCCTAGACAGGACACTAGTCTATCTCCTGTTTCTATAGTGAGGCAGCATTATCTACAAGTACACCCCCTCGACAGGACACTAGTCTATCTCCTGTTTCTATAGTGAGACAGCTTGAAGTACCAGGACACCCCCAAGACAGGACACTAGTCTATCTCCTGTTTCTATAGTGAGACAGCTTGATCTACAAGTACACCCCCTAGACAGGACACTAGTCTATCTCCTGTTTCTATAGTGAGGCAGCATTATCTACAAGTACACCCCCTCGACAGGACACTAGTCTATCTCCTGTTTCTATAGTGAGACAGCTTGAAGTACCAGGACACCCCCAAGACAGGACACTAGTCTATCTCCTGTTTCTATAGTGAGACAGCTTGATCTACAAGTACACCCCCTAGACAGGACACTAGTCTATCTCCTGTTTCTATAGTGAGGCAGCTTGATCTACAAGTACACCCCCTAGCCAGGACACTAGTCTATATCCTGTTTCTATAGTGAGGCAGCATTATCTACAAGTACACCCCCTAGACAGGACACTAGTCTATCTCCTGTTTCTATAGTGAGGCAGCTTGAAGTACCAGGACACCCCCAAGACAGGACACTAATCTATCTCCTGTTTCTATAGTGAGGCAGCTTGAAGTACCAGGACACCCCCTAGACAGGACACTAGTCTATCTCCTGTTTCTATAGTGAGGCAGCTTGATCTACAAGTACACCCCCTAGATCAGACGTTAGTCTATCTCCTGTTTCTATAGTGAGGCAGCATTATCTACAAGTACACCCCCTAGACAGGACACTAGTCTATCTCCTGTTTCTATAGTGAGGCAGCTTGAAGTACCAGGACACCCCCTAGACAGGACACTAGTCTATCTCCTGTTTCTATAGTGAGGCAGCTTGAAGTACCAGGACACCCCCTAGACAGGACACTAGTCTATCTCCTGTTTCTATAGTGAGGCAGCATTATCTACAAGTACACCCCCTAGACAGGACACTAGTCTAACTCCTGTTTCTATAGTGAGGCAGCATTATCTACAAGTACACCCCCTAGACAGGACACTAGTCTATCTCCTGTTTCTATAGTGAGACAGCTTGATCTACAAGTACACCCCCTAGACAGGACACTAGTCTATCTCCTGTTTCTATAGTGAGGCAGCTTGAAGTACCAGGACACCCCCTAGACAGGACACTAGTCTATCTCCTGTTTCTATAGTGAGGCAGCATTATCTACAAGTACACCCCCTAGACAGGACACTAGTCTATCTCCTGTTTCTATAGTGAGGCAGCTTGATCTACAAGCACACCCCCTAGACCAGACGTTAGTCTATCGCAGGGCCTTATAGTAAATGGTATACTAACTATATCCTGTAAATTCCTCATACAAGAGCAGTATAACATGTTAACAAGTATCAAGACCAGAGCCTTATTATCTTTAAGGGACAATCAATGATTAGGTCATTCATTAGTTACCTCTATTTCCTGGAAGGAGTTATTGATCATGGCAATGAGCATGTTGAGCAGGACGATCACCATGGTGACGTTATAAACCCCATAAAGGATATAGCCGATATTCTCGATAAACTTATGGCCATTGTTGATCTTCACTGACTTGACTTCGGACAGGCCAAATATGGCCCAGAATAACGTCTTGAAACTTTCCTCAATCCTGGAAGGAACGAAAAGAGAAAGAGATCGGAGATCAATGTGTTATACCTGGATCAGAATGGGTTATACCTGGATCAGAATGGGTTATACCTGGATCAGAATGTATTATACCTGGATCAGAATGTATTATACCTGGATCAGAATGTATTATACCTGGATCAGAATGTATTATACCTGGATCAGAATGGGTTATACCTGGATCAGAATGGGTTATACCTGGATCAGAATGTATTATACCTGGATCAGAATGTATTATACCTGGATCAGAATGTATTATACCTGGATCAGAATGGGTTATACCTGGATCAGAATGGGTTATACCTGGATCAGGATGGGTTACACCTGGATCAGAATGTATTATACCTGGATCAGAATGGGTTATACCTGGATCAGAATGTATTATACCTGGATCAGAATGTATTATACCTGGATCAGAATGTATTATACCTGGATCAGAATGTATTATACCTGGATCAGAATGGGTTATACCTGGATCAGAATGTATAATACCTGGATCAGAATGGGTTATACCTGGATCAGAATGTATTATACCTGGATCAGAATGGGTTATACCTGGATCAGAATGTATTATACCTGGATCAGAATGGGTTATACCTGGATCAGAATGTATTATACCTGGATCAGAATGTATTATACCTGGATCAGAATGGGTTATACCTGGATCAGAATGTATTATACCTGGATCAGAATGTATTATATACCTGGATCAGAATGTATTATACCTGGATCAGAATAGGTTATACCTGGATCAGAATGTATTATACCTGGATCAGAATGTATTATACCTGGATCAGAATGTATTATACCTGGATCAGAATGTATTATACCTGGATCAGAATGTATAATACCTGGATCAGAATGTATAATACCTGGATCAGAATGTATTATACCTGGATCAGAATGGGTTATACCTGGATCAGAATGGGTTATACCTGGATCAGAATGGGTTATACCTGGATCAGAATGTGTTATACCTGGATCAGAATGGGTTATACCTGGATCAGAATGGGTTATACCTGGATCAGAATGGGTTATACCTGGATCAGAATGTGTTATACCTGGATCAGAATGTGTTATACCTGGATCAGAATGGGTTATACCTGGATCAGAATGGGTTACACCTGGATCAGAATGTATTATACCTGGATCAGAATGGGTTATACCTGGATCAGAATGTATTATACCTGGATCAGAATGGGTTATACCTGGATCAGAATGTATTATACCTGGATCAGAATGGGTTATACCTGGATCAGAATGTATTATACCTGGATCAGAATGTATTATACCTGGATCAGAATGTATTATACCTGGATCAGAATGTATTATACCTGGATCAGAATGTATTATACCTGGATCAGAATGGGTTATACCTGGATCAGAATGGGTTATACCTGGATCAGAATGTATTATACCTGGATCAGAATGGGTTATACCTGGATCAGAATGTATTATACCTGGATCAGAATGTATTATACCTGGATCAGGATGGGTTACACCTGGATCAGAATGTATTATACCTGGATCAGAATGTGTTATACCTGGATCAGAATGTATTATACCTGGATCAGAATGTATTATACCTGGATCAGAATGTATTATACCTGGATCAGAATGGGTTATACCTGGATCAGAATGTATTATACCTGGATCAGAATGGGTTATACCTGGATCAGAATGTATTATACCTGGATCAGAATGGGTTATACCTGGATCAGAATGGGTTATACCTGGATCAGAATGTATTATACCTGTATCAGAATGTATAATACCTGGATCAGAATGTATTATACCTGTATCAGAATGTATTATACCTGGATCAGGATGGGTTACACCTGGATCAGAATGTATTATACCTGGATCAGAATGTGTTATACCTGGATCAGAATGTATTATACCTGGATCAGAATGTATTATACCTGGATCAGAATGTATTATACCTGGATCAGAATGGGTTATACCTGGATCAGAATGTATTATACCTGGATCAGAATGGGTTATACCTGGATCAGAATGTATTATACCTGGATCAGAATGGGTTATACCTGGATCAGAATGGGTTATACCTGGATCAGAATGTATTATACCTGGATCAGAATGTATTATACCTGGATCAGAATGTATTATACCTGGATCAGAATGTATTATACCTGGATCAGAATGTATTATACCTGGATCAGAATGTATTATACCTGGATCAGAATGGGTTATACCTGGATCAGAATGTATTATACCTGGATCAGAATGGGTTATACCTGGATCAGAATGTATTATACCTGGATCAGAATGGGTTATACCTGGATCAGAATGGGTTATACCTGGATCAGAATGTATTATACCTGGATCAGAATGTATTATACCTGGATCAGAATGTATTATACCTGGATCAGAATGGGTTATACCTGGATCAGAATGTATTATACCTGGATCAGAATGGGTTATACCTGGATCAGAATGTATTATACCTGGATCAGAATGGGTTATACCTGGATCAGAATGTATTATACCTGGATCAGAATGTATTATACCTGGATCAGAATGTATTATACCTGGATCAGAATGGGTTATACCTGGATCAGAATGTATTATACCTGGATCAGAATGGGTTATACCTGGATCAGAATGTATTATACCTGGATCAGAATGTATTATAACTGGATCAGAATGTATTATGCCTGGATCAGAATGGGTTATACCTGGATCAGAATGTATTATACCTGGATCAGAATGTATTATATACCTGGATCAGAATGTATTATACCTGGATCAGAATGGGTTATACCTGGATCAGAATGTATTATACCTGGATCAGAATGTATTATACCTGGATCAGAATGTATTATACCTGGATCAGAATGTATTATACCTGGATCAGAATGTATAATACCTGGATCAGAATGTATAATACCTGGATCAGAATGTATTATACCTGGATCAGAATGGGTTATACCTGGATCAGAATGGGTTATACCTGGATCAGAATGGGTTATACCTGGATCAGAATGTGTTATACCTGGATCAGAATGGGTTATACCTGGATCAGAATGGGTTATACCTGGATCAGAATGGGTTATACCTGGATCAGAATGTGTTATACCTGGATCAGAATGTGTTATACCTGGATCAGAATGGGTTATACCTGGATCAGAATGGGTTACACCTGGATCAGAATGTATTATACCTGGATCAGAATGGGTTATACCTGGATCAGAATGTATTATACCTGGATCAGAATGGGTTATACCTGGATCAGAATGGGTTATACCTGGATCAGAATGGGTTATACCTGGATCAGAATGTGTTATACCTGGATCAGAATGTGTTATACCTGGATCAGAATGGGTTATACCTGGATCAGAATGGGTTACACCTGGATCAGAATGTATTATACCTGGATCAGAATGGGTTATACCTGGATCAGAATGTATTATACCTGGATCAGAATGGGTTATACCTGGATCAGAATGTGTTATACCTGGATCAGAATGTGTTATACCTGGATCAGAATGTATTATACCTGGATCAGAATGTGTTATACCTGGATCAGAATGTATTATACCTGGATCAGAATGGGTTATACCTGGATCAGAATGGGTTATACCTGGATCAGAATGGGTTATACCTGGATCAGAATGTATTATACCTGGATCAGAATGGGTTATACCTGGATCAGAATGTATTATACCTGGATCAGAATGGGTTATACCTGGATCAGAATGTATTATACCTGGATCAGAATGTATTATACCTGGATCAGAATGTATTATACCTGGATCAGAATGTATTATACCTGGATCAGAATGGGTTATACCTGGATCAGAATGTATTATACCTGGATCAGAATGTAATATACCTGGATCAGAATGTATAATACCTGGATCAGAATGTATTATACCTGGATCAGAATGTATTATACCTGGATCAGGATGGGTTACACCTGGATCAGAATGTATTATACCTGGATCAGAATGTGTTATACCTGGATCAGAATGTATTATACCTGGATCAGAATGTATTATACCTGGATCAGAATGTATTATACCTGGATCAGAATGGGTTATACCTGGATCAGAATGTATTATACCTGGATCAGAATGGGTTATACCTGGATCAGAATGTATTATACCTGGATCAGAATGGGTTATACCTGGATCAGAATGGGTTATACCTGGATCAGAATGTGTTATACCTGGATCAGAATGTGTTATACCTGGATCAGAATGGGTTATACCTGGATCAGAATGGGTTACACCTGGATCAGAATGTATTATACCTGGATCAGAATGGGTTATACCTGGATCAGAATGTATTATACCTGGATCAGAATGGGTTATACCTGGATCAGAATGTATTATACCTGGATCAGAATGGGTTATACCTGGATCAGAATGTATTATACCTGGATCAGAATGTATTATACCTGGATCAGAATGTATTATACCTGGATCAGAATGTATTATACCTGGATCAGAATGTATTATACCTGGATCAGAATGGGTTATACCTGGATCAGAATGGGTTATACCTGGATCAGAATGTATTATACCTGGATCAGAATGGGTTATACCTGGATCAGAATGTATTATACCTGGATCAGAATGTATTATACCTGGATCAGGATGGGTTACACCTGGATCAGAATGTATTATACCTGGATCAGAATGTGTTATACCTGGATCAGAATGTATTATACCTGGATCAGAATGTATTATACCTGGATCAGAATGTATTATACCTGGATCAGAATGGGTTATACCTGGATCAGAATGTATTATACCTGGATCAGAATGGGTTATACCTGGATCAGAATGTATTATACCTGGATCAGAATGGGTTATACCTGGATCAGAATGGGTTATACCTGGATCAGAATGTATTATACCTGTATCAGAATGTATAATACCTGGATCAGAATGTATTATACCTGTATCAGAATGTATTATACCTGGATCAGGATGGGTTACACCTGGATCAGAATGTATTATACCTGGATCAGAATGTGTTATACCTGGATCAGAATGTATTATACCTGGATCAGAATGTATTATACCTGGATCAGAATGTATTATACCTGGATCAGAATGGGTTATACCTGGATCAGAATGTATTATACCTGGATCAGAATGGGTTATACCTGGATCAGAATGTATTATACCTGGATCAGAATGGGTTATACCTGGATCAGAATGGGTTATACCTGGATCAGAATGTATTATACCTGGATCAGAATGTATTATACCTGGATCAGAATGTATTATACCTGGATCAGAATGTATTATACCTGGATCAGAATGTATTATACCTGGATCAGAATGTATTATACCTGGATCAGAATGGGTTATACCTGGATCAGAATGTATTATACCTGGATCAGAATGGGTTATACCTGGATCAGAATGTATTATACCTGGATCAGAATGGGTTATACCTGGATCAGAATGGGTTATACCTGGATCAGAATGTATTATACCTGGATCAGAATGTATTATACCTGGATCAGAATGTATTATACCTGGATCAGAATGGGTTATACCTGGATCAGAATGTATTATACCTGGATCAGAATGGGTTATACCTGGATCAGAATGTATTATACCTGGATCAGAATGGGTTATACCTGGATCAGAATGTATTATACCTGGATCAGAATGTATTATACCTGGATCAGAATGTATTATACCTGGATCAGAATGGGTTATACCTGGATCAGAATGTATTATACCTGGATCAGAATGGGTTATACCTGGATCAGAATGTATTATACCTGGATCAGAATGGGTTATACCTGGATCAGAATGTATTATACCTGGATCAGAATGTATTATACCTGGATCAGGATGGGTTACACCTGGATCAGAATGTATTATACCTGGATCAGAATGTGTTATACCTGGATCAGAATGTATTATACCTGGATCAGAATGTATTATACCTGGATCAGAATGTATTATACCTGGATCAGAATGGGTTATACCTGGATCAGAATGTATTATACCTGGATCAGAATGGGTTATACCTGGATCAGAATGTATTATACCTGGATCAGAATGGGTTATACCTGGATCAGAATGGGTTATACCTGGATCAGAATGTATTATACCTGTATCAGAATGTATAATACCTGGATCAGAATGTATTATACCTGTATCAGAATGTATTATACCTGGATCAGGATGGGTTACACCTGGATCAGAATGTATTATACCTGGATCAGAATGTGTTATACCTGGATCAGAATGTATTATACCTGGATCAGAATGTATTATACCTGGATCAGAATGTATTATACCTGGATCAGAATGGGTTATACCTGGATCAGAATGTATTATACCTGGATCAGAATGGGTTATACCTGGATCAGAATGTATTATACCTGGATCAGAATGGGTTATACCTGGATCAGAATGGGTTATACCTGGATCAGAATGTATTATACCTGGATCAGAATGTATTATACCTGGATCAGAATGTATTATACCTGGATCAGAATGTATTATACCTGGATCAGAATGTATTATACCTGGATCAGAATGTATTATACCTGGATCAGAATGGGTTATACCTGGATCAGAATGTATTATACCTGGATCAGAATGGGTTATACCTGGATCAGAATGTATTATACCTGGATCAGAATGGGTTATACCTGGATCAGAATGGGTTATACCTGGATCAGAATGTATTATACCTGGATCAGAATGTATTATACCTGGATCAGAATGTATTATACCTGGATCAGAATGGGTTATACCTGGATCAGAATGTATTATACCTGGATCAGAATGGGTTATACCTGGATCAGAATGTATTATACCTGGATCAGAATGTATTATACCTGGATCAGAATGTATTATACCTGGATCAGAATGGGTTATACCTGGATCAGAATGTATTATACCTGGATCAGAATGGGTTATACCTGGATCAGAATGTATTATACCTGGATCAGAATGGGTTATACCTGGATCAGAATGGGTTATACCTGGATCAGAATGTATTATACCTGGATCAGGATGGGTTACACCTGGATCAGAATGTATTATACCTGGATCAGAATGTGTTATACCTGGATCAGAATGTATTATACCTGGATCAGAATGTATTATACCTGGATCAGAATGTATTATACCTGGATCAGAATGGGTTATACCTGGATCAGAATGTATTATACCTGGATCAGAATGGGTTATACCTGGATCAGAATGTATTATACCTGGATCAGAATGGGTTATACCTGGATCAGAATGGGTTATACCTGGATCAGAATGTATTATACCTGTATCAGAATGTATAATACCTGGATCAGAATGTATTATACCTGTATCAGAATGTATTATACCTGGATCAGGATGGGTTACACCTGGATCAGAATGTATTATACCTGGATCAGAATGTGTTATACCTGGATCAGAATGTATTATACCTGGATCAGAATGTATTATACCTGGATCAGAATGTATTATACCTGGATCAGAATGTATTATACCTGGATCAGAATGTATTATACCTGGATCAGAATGTATTATACCTGGATCAGAATGGGTTATACCTGGATCAGAATGTATTATACCTGGATCAGAATGGGTTATACCTGGATCAGAATGTATTATACCTGGATCAGAATGGGTTATACCTGGATCAGAATGGGTTATACCTGGATCAGAATGTATTATACCTGGATCAGAATGTATTATACCTGGATCAGAATGTATTATACCTGGATCAGAATGTATTATACCTGGATCAGAATGTATTATACCTGGATCAGAATGTATTATACCTGGATCAGAATGGGTTATACCTGGATCAGAATGTATTATACCTGGATCAGAATGGGTTATACCTGGATCAGAATGTATTATACCTGGATCAGAATGGGTTATACCTGGATCAGAATGGGTTATACCTGGATCAGAATGTATTATACCTGGATCAGAATGTATTATACCTGGATCAGAATGTATTATACCTGGATCAGAATGGGTTATACCTGGATCAGAATGTATTATACCTGGATCAGAATGGGTTATACCTGGATCAGAATGTATTATACCTGGATCAGAATGGGTTATACCTGGATCAGAATGTATTATACCTGGATCAGAATGTATTATACCTGGATCAGAATGTATTATACCTGGATCAGAATGGGTTATACCTGGATCAGAATGTATTATACCTGGATCAGAATGGGTTATACCTGGATCAGAATGTATTATACCTGGATCAGAATGTATTATAACTGGATCAGAATGTATTATGCCTGGATCAGAATGGGTTATACCTGGATCAGAATGTATTATACCTGGATCAGAATGTATTATATACCTGGATCAGAATGTATTATACCTGGATCAGAATGGGTTATACCTGGATCAGAATGTATTATACCTGGATCAGAATGTATTATACCTGGATCAGAATGTATTATACCTGGATCAGAATGTATTATACCTGGATCAGAATGTATAATACCTGGATCAGAATGTATAATACCTGGATCAGAATGTATTATACCTGGATCAGAATGGGTTATACCTGGATCAGAATGGGTTATACCTGGATCAGAATGGGTTATACCTGGATCAGAATGTGTTATACCTGGATCAGAATGGGTTATACCTGGATCAGAATGGGTTATACCTGGATCAGAATGGGTTATACCTGGATCAGAATGTGTTATACCTGGATCAGAATGTGTTATACCTGGATCAGAATGGGTTATACCTGGATCAGAATGGGTTACACCTGGATCAGAATGTATTATACCTGGATCAGAATGGGTTATACCTGGATCAGAATGTGTTATACCTGGATCAGAATGGGTTATACCTGGATCAGAATGTATTATACCTGGATCAGAATGGGTTATACCTGGATCAGAATGTATTATACCTGGATCAGAATGTATTATACCTGGATCAGAATGTATTATACCTGGATCAGAATGTATTATACCTGGATCAGAATGTATTATACCTGGATCAGAATGGGTTATACCTGGATCAGAATGGGTTATACCTGGATCAGAATGTATTATACCTGGATCAGAATGGGTTATACCTGGATCAGAATGTATTATACCTGGATCAGAATGGGTTATACCTGGATCAGAATGTATTATACCTGGATCAGAATGTATTATACCTGGATCAGAATGTATTATACCTGGATCAGAATGTATTATACCTGGATCAGAATGGGTTATACCTGGATCAGAATGTATTATACCTGGATCAGAATGTAATATACCTGGATCAGAATGTATAATACCTGGATCAGAATGTATTATACCTGGATCAGAATGTATTATACCTGGATCAGGATGGGTTACACCTGGATCAGAATGTATTATACCTGGATCAGAATGTGTTATACCTGGATCAGAATGTATTATACCTGGATCAGAATGTATTATACCTGGATCAGAATGTATTATACCTGGATCAGAATGGGTTATACCTGGATCAGAATGTATTATACCTGGATCAGAATGTATTATACCTGGATCAGAATGTATTATACCTGGATCAGAATGTATTATACCTGGATCAGAATGGGTTATACCTGGATCAGAATGTATTATACCTGTATCAGAATGTATAATACCTGGATCAGAATGTATTATACCTGTATCAGAATGTATTATACCTGGATCAGGATGGGTTACACCTGGATCAGAATGTATTATACCTGGATCAGAATGTGTTATACCTGGATCAGAATGTATTATACCTGGATCAGAATGTATTATACCTGGATCAGAATGTATTATACCTGGATCAGAATGTATTATACCTGGATCAGAATGGGTTATACCTGGATCAGAATGTATTATACCTGGATCAGAATGGGTTATACCTGGATCAGAATGTATTATACCTGGATCAGAATGGGTTATACCTGGATCAGAATGGGTTATACCTGGATCAGAATGTATTATACCTGGATCAGAATGTATTATACCTGGATCAGAATGTATTATACCTGGATCAGAATGTGTTATACCTGGATCAGAATGTATTATACCTGGATCAGAATGTGTTATACCTGGATCAGAATGTATTATACCTGGATCAGAATGTATTAATACCTGGATCAGAATGGGTTATACCTGGATCAGAATGTATTATACCTGGATCAGAATGTATTATACCTGGATTAGAATGTATTATACCTGGATCAGAATGGGTTATACCTGGATCAGAATGTATTATACCTGGATCAGAATGGGTTATACCTGGATCAGAATGTATTATACCTGGATCAGAATGGGTTATACCTGGATCAGAATGTATTATACCTGGATCAGAATGTATTATACCTGGATCAGAATGTATTATACCTGGATCAGAATCGGTTATACCTGGATCAGAATGTATTATACCTGGATCAGAATCGGTTATACCTGGATCAGAATGTATTATACCTGGATCAGAATGTATTATAACTGGATCAGAATGTATTATACCTGGATCAGAATGGGTTATACCTGGATCAGAATGTATTATACCTGGATCAGAATGTATTATAACTGGATCAGAATGTATTATACCTGGATCAGAATGGGTTATACCTGGATCAGAATGTGTTATACCTGGATCAGAATGTATTATACCTGGATCAGAATGTGTTATACCTGGATCAGAATGGGTTATACCTGGATCAGAATGTGTTATACCTGGATCAGAATGTATTATACCTGGATCAGAATGTATTATACCTGGATCAGAATGTATTATACCTGGATCAGAATGGGTTATACCTGGATCAGAATGGGTTATACCTGGATCAGAATGTATTATACCTGGATCAGAATGTATTATACCTGGATCAGAATGGGTTATACCTGGATTAGAATGTATTATACCTGGATCAGAATGTATTATAACTGGATCAGAATGTATTATACCTGGATCAGAATGGGTTATACCTGGATCAGAATGTGTTATACCTGGATCAGAATGTATTATACCTGGATCAGGATGGGTTACACCTGGATCAGAATGTATTATACCTGGATCAGAATGTGTTATACCTGGATCAGAATGTATTATACCTGGATCAGAATGTATTATACCTGGATCAGAATGTATTATACCTGGATCAGAATGGGTTATACCTGGATCAGAATGTATTATACCTGGATCAGAATGGGTTATACCTGGATCAGAATGTATTATACCTGGATCAGAATGGGTTATACCTGGATCAGAATGGGTTATACCTGGATCAGAATGTATTATACCTGTATCAGAATGTATAATACCTGGATCAGAATGTATTATACCTGTATCAGAATGTATTATACCTGGATCAGGATGGGTTATACCTGGATCAGAATGTATTATACCTGGATCAGAATGTATTATACCTGGATCAGAATGTATTATACCTGGATCAGAATCGGTTATACCTGGATCAGAATGTATTATACCTGGATCAGAATCGGTTATACCTGGATCAGAATGTATTATACCTGGATCAGAATGTATTATAACTGGATCAGAATGTATTATACCTGGATCAGAATGGGTTATACCTGGATCAGAATGTATTATACCTGGATCAGAATGTATTATAACTGGATCAGAATGTATTATACCTGGATCAGAATGGGTTATACCTGGATCAGAATGTGTTATACCTGGATCAGAATGTATTATACCTGGATCAGAATGTGTTATACCTGGATCAGAATGGGTTATACCTGGATCAGAATGTGTTATACCTGGATCAGAATGTATTATACCTGGATCAGAATGTATTATACCTGGATCAGAATGTATTATACCTGGATCAGAATGGGTTATACCTGGATCAGAATGGGTTATACCTGGATCAGGATGTATTATACCTGGATCAGAATGTATTATACCTGGATCAGAATGGGTTATACCTGGATTAGAATGTATTATACCTGGATCAGAATGTATTATAACTGGATCAGAATGTATTATACCTGGATCAGAATGGGTTATACCTGGATCAGAATGTGTTATACCTGGATCAGAATGTATTATACCTGGATCAGGATGGGTTACACCTGGATCAGAATGTATTATACCTGGATCAGAATGTATTATACCTGGATCAGAATGGGTTATACCTGGATCAGAATGGGTTATACCTGGATCAGAATGTATTATACCTGGATCAGAATGTGTTATACCTGGATCAGAATGTATTATACCTGGATCAGAATGGGTTATACCTGGATCAGAATGTATTATACCTGGATCAGAATGGGTTATACCTGGATCAGAATGGGTTATACCTGGATCAGAATGTATTATACCTGTATCAGAATGTATAATACCTGGATCAGAATGTATTATACCTGTATCAGAATGTATTATACCTGGATCAGGATGGGTTACACCTGGATCAGAATGTATTATACCTGGATCAGAATGTATTATACCTGGATCAGAATGTATTATACCTGGATCAGAATGGGTTATACCTGGATCAGAATGTATTATACCTGGATCAGAATGTATTATACCTGGATTAGAATGTATTATACCTGGATCAGAATGGGTTATACCTGGATCAGAATGTATTATACCTGGATCAGAATGGGTTATACCTGGATCAGAATGTATTATACCTGGATCAGAATGGGTTATACCTGGATCAGAATGTATTATACCTGGATCAGAATGTATTATACCTGGATCAGAATGGGTTATACCTGGATCAGAATGTATTATACCTGGATCAGAATGTATTATACCTGGATCAGAATGTATTATACCTGGATCAGAATGGGTTATACCTGGATCAGAATGTATTATACCTGGATCAGAATGGGTTATACCTGGATCAGAATGTATTATACCTGGATCAGAATGTATTATAACTGGATCAGAATGTATTATACCTGGATCAGAATGGGTTATACCTGGATCAGAATGTATTATACCTGGATCAGAATGTATTATAACTGGATCAGAATGTATTATACCTGGATCAGAATGGGTTATACCTGGATCAGAATGTGTTATACCTGGATCAGAATGTATTATACCTGGATCAGAATGTGTTATACCTGGATCAGAATGGGTTATACCTGGATCAGAATGTGTTATACCTGGATCAGAATGGGTTATACCTGGATCAGAATGTATTATACCTGGATCAGAATGTATTATACCTGGATCAGAATGTATTATACCTGGATCAGAATGTATTATACCTGGATCAGAATGGGTTATACCTGGATCAGAATGGGTTATACCTGGATCAGAATGTATTATACCTGGATCAGAATGTGTTATACCTGGATCAGAATGGGTTATACCTGGATCAGAATGTATTATACCTGGATCAGAATGTATTATACCTGGATCAGAATGTATTATACCTGGATCAGAATGTATTATACCTGGATCAGAATGGGTTATACCTGGATCAGAATGGGTTATACCTGGATCAGAATGTATTATACCTGTATCAGAATGTATTATACCTGGATCAGAATGTATTATACCTGGATCAGAATGGGTTATACCTGGATCAGAATGGGTTATACCTGGATCAGAATGTATTATACCTGGATCACAATGTGTTATACCTGGATCAGAATGGGTTATACCTGGATCAGAATGTATTATACCTGGATCAGAATGTATTATACCTGGATCAGAATGTATTATACCTGGATCAGAATGTATAATACCTGGATCAGAATGTATTATACCTGGATCAGAATGGGTTATACCTGGATCAGAATGGGTTATACCTGGATCAGAATGGGTTACACCTGGATCAGAATGTATTATACCTGGATCAGAATGTATTATACCTGGATCAGAATGGGTTATACCTGGATCAGAATGGGTTATACCTGGATCAGAATGTATTATACCTGGATCAGAATGTGTTATACCTGGATCAGAATGGGTTATACCTGGATCAGAATGTATTATACCTGGATCAGAATGGGTTATACCTGGATCAGAATGTATTATACCTGGATCAGAATGGGTTATACCTGGATCAGAATGTATTATACCTGGATCAGAATGTATTATACCTGGATCAGAATGTATTATACCTGGATCAGAATGTATTATACCTGGATCAGAATGTATTATACCTGGATCAGAATGTATTATACCTGGATCAGAATGTATTATACCTGGATCAGAATGGGTTATACCTGGATCAGAATGGGTTATACCTGGATCAGAATGTATTATACCTGGATCAGAATGTATTATACCTGGATCAGAATGGGTTATACCTGGATTAGAATGTATTATACCTGGATCAGAATGTATTATAACTGGATCAGAATGTATTATACCTGGATCAGAATGGGTTATACCTGGATCAGAATGTGTTATACCTGGATCAGAATGTATTATACCTGGATCAGAATGTGTTATACCTGGATCAGAATGGGTTATACCTGGATCAGAATGTATTATACCTGGATCAGAATGTATTATACCTGGATCAGAATGTATTATACCTGGATCAGAATGTATTATACCTGGATCAGAATGGGTTATACCTGGATCAGAATGGGTTATACCTGGATCAGAATGTATTATACCTGTATCAGAATGTATTATACCTGGATCAGAATGTATTATACCTGGATCAGAATGGGTTATACCTGGATCAGAATGTATTATACCTGGATCAGAATGTGTTATACCTGGATCAGAATGGGTTATACCTGGATCAGAATGTATTATACCTGGATCAGAATGTATTATACCTGGATCAGAATGTATTATACCTGGATCAGAATGTATTATACCTGGATCAGAATGGGTTATACCTGGATCAGAATGGGTTATACCTGGATCAGAATGTATTATACCTGCATCAGAATGTATTATACCTGGATCAGAATGTATTATACCTGGATCAGAATGTATTATACCTGGATCAGAATGTATTATACCTGGATCAGAATGTATTATACGTGGATCAGAATGTATTATACCTGGATCAGAATGTATTATACCTGGATCAGAATGTATTATACCTGGATCAGAATGGGTTATACCTGGATCAGAATGGGTTATACCTGGATCAGAATGTATTATACCTGGATCAGAATGTATTATACCTGGATCAGAATGTATTATACCTGGATCAGAATGGGTTATACCTGGATTAGAATGTATTATACCTGGATCAGAATGTATTATAACTGGATCAGAATGTATTATACCTGGATCAGAATGGGTTATACCTGGATCAGAATGGGTTATACCTGGATCAGAATGTATTATACCTGGATCAGAATGTATTATACCTGGATCAGAATGGGTTATACCTGGATCAGAATGTATTATACCTGGATCAGAATGTATTATACCTGGATCAGAATGTATTATACCTGGATCAGAATGTATTATACCTGGATCAGAATAGGTTATACCTGGATCAGAATGTGTTATACCTGGATCAGAATGTATTATACCTGGATCAGAATGGGTTATACCTGGATCAGAATGGGTTATACCTGGATCAGAATGTATTATACCTGGATCAGAATGTATTATACCTGGATCAGAATGTATTATACCTGGATCAGAATGTATTATACCTGGATCAGAATGGGTTATACCTGGATCAGAATGGGTTATACCTGGATCAGAATGTATTATACCTGTATCAGAATGTATTATACCTGGATCAGAATGTATTATACCTGGATCAGAATGGGTTATACCTGGATCAGAATGTGTTATACCTGGTTCAGAATGTATTATACCTGGATCAGAATGTGTTATACCTGGATCAGAATGGGTTATACCTGGATCAGAATGTATTATACCTGGATCAGAATGTATTATACCTGGATCAGAATGTATTATACCTGGATCAGAATGGGTTATACCTGGATCAGAATGTAATATACCTGGATCAGAATGTGTTATACCTGGATCAGAATGTGTTATACCTGGATCAGAATGGGTTATACCTGGATCAGAATGGGTTATACCTGGATCAGAATGTATTATACCTGGATCAGAATGGGTTATACCTGGATCAGAATGGGTTATACCTGGATCAGAATGGGTTATACCCGGATTAGAATGTGTTATACCTGGATCAGAATGTAATATAAGCTGGATGCATAAGTGAACTGTTAACAAAAGATATGACTATGTATCAAACAAAGCAGAATACTTCCAGACTTGGAATCCATCTGTAGACAAATACACAGCATATATTGATTAGATCAGTATTCAATCCCCTGAATCAAAACAAATCAGAACTACTTTTAACAGCTGGGAGTTGATCTGAGTCTCCAAGAGACTTCCACTCCTGGATTGTGCAACATTTGCCCATTATTCTTTAAAAAAAACATTCAAGCTGTGTCAAAATGATTGCTGATCATTGATAGACAACCATTGTCCGGTCTTGCCATAGATTTTCAAGTAGGTTTAAGTCAAAATTGTAACTCGGCCACTCATGAACATTCACTGTCGACATGGTAGGCAGTGTAGATTTGGCCTTGTGTTTTAGGTTATTGTCCTGCTGAAAGGTGAATTAATCTCCAAGTGTCTAGTGGAAAGCAGACTGAACCAGGTTTCCCTCTAGGATTTTGCCTGTCCTTAGCTCCATTGCATTTCTTTTTTTATCCTGAAAAAGTCCCCAGTCCTTAAATATTACAAGCATTCCTATAACATGATGCAGCCACCACTATGCTTGAAAATATGGAGAGCGTGTGTTGTATTGGATTTGCCCCAAACATAACAATTTGTATTCAGTTAATTCTTTTACCACATTTTTGCAGTATTACTTTAGTGCCTTATTGCAAACAGAATGCATGTTTTGGATAACTTTATTCTGTAAAGGTTTCCTTCATTTCACTCTGTCATTTAGGTTAATATTGTGAAGTAACTACAATGTTGTTGATCCATCCTCAGTTTTCTCCCATCACAGCCATTAAACTCTGTTACTGTTCTAACGTCACCATTGACCTCATGGTGGAATCCCTAAGCGGTTTCCTTCCTCTCCGGCAACTGAGTTAGGAGGGATGCCTGTATGTTTCTATTGACTGGGTGTATTGATACACCATCTAAAGTGTTATTAATAACTTCACCACGATCAAGGGGATATGTAATATCTGCTTTTTATTTACCCATCTATCTGCCCTTTTTAATTCCAATTTGGCATTATGGGGTACTGTGTGTAGGTTAGACAAAAATATAAATGTAATACATTTCTCAGGCTGTTAACAATACAAAATGTGGAAAAAGTCCAGGAGTGTGAATACTTTCTGAAGGCACTGTACAGTATGTATCCCATTTCAGTGCTATATATGTATCCCATTTCAGTGCTGTATATGTATCCCATTTCAGTGCTGTATATGTATCCCATTTCAGTGCTATATATGTATCCCATTTCAGTGCTATATATGTATCCCATTTCAGTGCTATATATGTATCCCATTTCAGTGCTGTATATGTATCCCATTTCAGTGCTATATATGTATCCCATTTCAGTGCTATATATGTATCCCATTTCAGTGCTATATATGTATCCCATTTCAGTGCTATATATGTATCCCATTTCAGTGCTGTATATGTATCCCATTTCAGTGCTGTATATGTATCCCATTTCAGTGCTGTATATGTATCCCATTTCAGTGCTATATATGTATCCCATTTCAGTGCTATATATGTATCCCATTTCAGTGCTGTATATGTATCCCATTTCAGTGCTATATATGTATCCCATTTCAGTGCTATATATGTATCCCATTTCAGTGCTGTATATGTATCCCATTTCAGTGCTGTATATGTATCCCATTTCAGTGCTGTATATGTATCCCATTTCAGTGCTATATATGTATCCCATTTCAGTACTATATATGTATCCCATTTCAGTGCTATATATGTATCCCATTTCAGTGCTATATATGTATCCCATTTCAGTGCTATATATGTATCCCATTTCAGTGCTATATATGTATCCCATTTCAGTGCTGTATATGTATCCCATTTCAGTGCTGTATATGTATCCCATTTCAGTGCTGTATATGTATCCCATTTCAGTGCTATATATGTATCCCATTTCAGTGCTATATATGTATCCCATTTCAGTGCTATATATGTATGCCATTTCAGTGCTATATATGTATCCCATTTCAGTGCTGTATATGTATCCCATTTCAGTGCTGTATATGTATCCCATTTCAGTGCTGTATATGTATCCCATTTCAGTGCTATATATGTATCCCATTTCAGTGCTATATATGTATCCCATTTCAGTGCTATATATGTATGCCATTTCAGTGCTATATATGTATCCCATTTCAGTGCTGTATATGTATCCCATTTCAGTGCTGTATATGTATCCCATTTCAGTGCTGTATATGTATCCCATTTCAGTGCTATATATGTATCCCATTTCAGTGCTATATATGTATCCCATTTCAGTGCTATATATGTATCCCATTTCAGTGCTGTATATGTATCCCATTTCAGTGCTATATATGTATCCCATTTCAGTGCTGTATATGTATCCCATTTCAGTGCTATATATGTATCCCATTTCAGTGCTATATATGTATCCCATTTCAGTGCTATATATGTATCCCATTTCAGTGCTGTATATGTATCCCATTTCAGTGCTGTATATGTATCCCATTTCAGTGCTGTATATGTATCCCATTTCAGTGCTATATATGTATCCCATTTCAGTGCTATATATGTATCCCATTTCAGTGCTGTATATGTATCCCAATTCAGTGCTATATATGTATCCCATTTCAGTGCTGTACCCCTGGCTATCTGTAAATTATGTCTGAGTGTTGGAGTGAGCCCCTGGCTATCTGTAAATGATGTCTGAGTGTTGGAGTGTTCCCCTGGCTATCTGTAAATGATGTTGGAGTGTTCCCTGGCTATCTGTAAATCATGTCTGAGTGTTGGAGTGAGCCCCTGGCTATCTGTAAATGATGTCTGAGTGTTGGAGTGTTCCCCTGGCTATCTGTAAATGATGTCTGAGTGTTGGAGTGTTCCCCTGGCTATCTGTAAATGATGTCTGAGTGTTGGAGTGTTCCCCTGGCTATCTGTAAATGATGTCTGAGTGTTGGAGTGGGCCCCTGGCTATCTGTAAATGATGTCTGAGTGTTGGAGTGTACCCCTGGCTATCTGTAAATGATGTCTGAGTGTTGGAGTGTACCCCTGGCTATCTGTAAATGATGTCTAAGTGTTGGAGTGGGCCCCTGGCTATCTGTAAATGATGTCTGAGTGTTGGAGTGTTCCCCTGGCTATCTGTAAATGATGTCTGAGTGTTGGAGTGTTCCCCTGGCTATCTGTAAATGATGTCTGAGTGTTGGAGTGTTCCCCTGGCTATCTGTAAATGATGTCTGAGTGTTGGAGTTTACCCCTAGCTATCTGTAAATGATGTCTGAGTGTTGGAGTGTACCCCTGGCTATCTGTAAATGATGTCTGAGTGTTGGAGTGTACCCCTGGCTATCTGTAAATGATGTCTGAGTGTTGGAGTGTTCGCCTGGCTATCTGTAAATGATGTCTGAGTGTTGGAGTGTTCCCCTGGCTATCTGTAAATGATGTCTGAGTGTTGGAGTGGGCCCCTGGCTATCTGTAAATGATGTCTGAGTGTTGGAGTATTCCCCTGGCTATCTGTAAATGATGTCTGAGTGTTGGAGTGTTCCCCTGGCTATCTGTAAATGATGTCTGAGTGTTGGAGTGTTCCCCTGGCTATCTGTAAATGATGTCTGAGTGTTGGAGTTTACCCCTAGCTATCTGTAAATGATATCTAAGTGATGGAGCGTACCCTGGCTATCTGTAAATGATATCTAAGTGTTGGAGCGTACCCCTGGCTATCTGTAAATGATATCTAAGTGTTGGAGCGTACCCCTGGCTATCTGTAAATGATGTCTGAGTGTTGGAGTGTACCCCTGGCTATCTGTAAATGATGTCTGAGTGTTGGAGTGTACCCCTGGCTATCTGTAAATGATGTCTGAGTGTTGGAGTGTACCCCTGGCTATCTGTAAATGATGTCTGAGTGTTGGAGTGTACCCCTGGCTATCTGTAAATGATGTCTGAGTGTTGGAGTGTACCCCTGGCTATCTGTAAATGATGTCTGAGTGTTGGAGTGTACCCCTGGCTATCTGTAAATGATGTCTGAGTGTTGGAGTGTTCCCCTGGCTATCTGTAAATGATGTCTGAGTGTTGGAGTGTTCCCCTGGCTATCTGTAAATGATGTCTGAGTGTTGGAGTGTTCCCCTGGCTATCTGTAAATGATGTCTGAGTGTTGGAGTGTTCCCCTGGCTATCTGTAAATGATGTCTGAGTGTTGGAGTGTTCCCTGGCTATCTGTAAATGATGTCTGAGTGATGGAGTGTTCCCCTGGCTATCTGTAAATGATGTCTGAGTGATGGAGTGTTCCCTGGCTATCTGTAAATGATGTCTGAGTGTTGGAGTGTTCCCCTGGCTATCTGTAAATGATGTCTGAGTGTTGGAGTGTTCCCCTGGCTATCTGTAAATTATGTCTGAGTGTTGGAGTGTTCCCCTGGCTATCTGTAAATGATGTCTGAGTGTTGGAGTGTTCCCCTGGCTATCTGTAAATGATGTCTGAGTGTTGGAGTGTTCCCCTGGCTATCTGTAAATGATGTCTGAGTGTTGGAGTGTTCCCCTGGCTATCTGTAAATGATGTCTGAGTGTTGGAGTTTACCCCTAGCTATCTGTAAATGATGTCTGAGTGTTGGAGTGTACCCCTGGCTATCTGTAAATGATGTCTGAGTGTTGGAGTGTACCCCTGGCTATCTGTAAATGATGTCTGAGTGTTGGAGTGTTCGCCTGGCTATCTGTAAATGATGTCTGAGTGTTGGAGTGTACCCCTGGCTATCTGTAAATGATGTCTGAGTGTTGGAGTGTACCCCTGGCTATCTGTAAACGATGTCTGAGTGTTGGAGTGTTCCCCTGGCTATCTGTAAATGATGTCTGAGTGTTGGAGTGTTCCCCTGGCTATCTGTAAATGATGTCTGAGTGTTGGAGTGTTCCCCTGGCTATCTGTACATGATGTCTGAGTGTTGGAGTGTGCCCCTGGCTATCTGTACATGATGTCTGAGTGTTGGAGTGTGCCCCTGGCTATCTGTAAATGATGTCTGAGTGATGGAGTGTTCCCCTGGCTATCTGTACATTATGTCTGGGTGATGGAGTGTTCCCCTGGCTATCTGTAAATGATGTCTGAGTGATGGAGTGTTCCCCTGGCTATCTGTAAATGATGTCTGGGTGATGGCGTGTGCCCCTGGCTATCTGTACATTATGTCTGGGTGTTGGAGTGTGCCCCTGGCTATCTGTAAATGATGTCTGAGTGTTGGAGTGTTCCCTGGCTATCTGTAAACGATGTCTGAGTGATGGAGTGTTCCCCTGGCTATCTGTAAATGTTGTCTGAGTGTTGGAGTGTACCCCTGGCTATCTGTAAACGATGTCTGAGTGTTGGAGTGTTCCCTGGCTATCTGTAAATGATGTCTGAGTGTTGGAGTGTTCCCTGGCTATCTGTAAATGATGTCTGAGTGATGGAGTGTTCCCTGGCTATCTGTAAATGATGTCTGAGTGTTGGAGTGTTCCCCTGGCTATCTGTAAATGATGTCTAAGTGATGGAGTGGGCCCCTGGCTATCTGTAAATGATGTCTAAGTGATGGAGTGTTCCCTGGCTATCTGTAAATGATGTCTGAGTGATGGAGTGTTCCCCTGGCTATCTGTAAATGATGTCTGAGTGTTGGAGTGTTCCCCTGGCTATCTGTAAATGATGTCTGAGTGATGGAGTGTTCCCCTGGCTATCTGTAAATGATGTCTGAGTGATGGAGTGTTCCCCTGGCTATCTGTAAATGATGTCTGAGTGATGGAGTGTTCCCTGGCTATCTGTAAATTATGTCTGAGTGATGGAGTGTTCCCTGGCTATCTGTAAATGATGTCTGAGTGTTGGAGTGTTCCCTGGCTATCTGTAAATTATGTCTGAGTGATGGAGTGTTCCCCTGGCTATCTGTAAATGATGTCTGAGTGTTGGAGTGTTCCCCTGGCTATCTGTAAACGATGTCTGAGTGATGGAGTGTTCCCCTGGCTATCTGTAAATGTTGTCTGAGTGTTGGAGTGTACCCCTGGCTATCTGTAAACGATGTCTGAGTGTTGGAGTGTTCCCCTGGCTATCTGTAAATGATGTCTGAGTGTTGGAGTGTTCCCCTGGCTATCTGTAAATGATGTCTGAGTGATGGAGTGTTCCCTGGCTATCTGTAAATGATGTCTGAGTGTTGGAGTGTTCCCTGGCTATCTGTAAATGATGTCTAAGTGATGGAGTGGGCCCCTGGCTATCTGTAAATGATGTCTAAGTGATGGAGTGTTCCCCTGGCTATCTGTAAATGATGTCTGAGTGATGGAGTGTTCCCTGGCTATCTGTAAATGATGTCTGAGTGTTGGAGTGTTCCCTGGCTATCTGTAAATGATGTCTGAGTGATGGAGTGTTCCCCTGGCTATCTGTAAATGATGTCTGAGTGATGGAGTGTTCCCTGGCTATCTGTAAATGATGTCTGAGTGATGGAGTGTTCCCCTGGCTATCTGTAAATGATGTCTGAGTGATGGAGTGTTCCCCTGGCTATCTGTAAATGATGTCTGAGTGTTGGAGTGTTCCCCTGGCTATCTGTAAATGATGTCTGAGTGTTGGAGTGTTCCCCTGGCTATCTGTAAATGATGTCTGAGTGATGGAGTGTTCCCCTGGCTATCTGTAAATGATGTCTGAGTGTTGGAGTGTTCCCCTGGCTATCTGTAAATGATGTCTAAGTGATGGAGTGGGCCCCTGGCTATCTGTAAATGATGTCTAAGTGATGGAGTGTTCCCTGGCTATCTGTAAATGATGTCTGAGTGATGGAGTGTTCCCTGGCTATCTGTAAATGATGTCTGAGTGTTGGAGTGTTCCCCTGGCTATCTGTAAATGATGTCTGAGTGTTGGAGTGTACCCCTGGCTATCTGTAAATGATGTCTGAGTGTTGGAGTGTACCCCTGGCTATCTGTAAACGATGTCTGAGTGTTGGAGTGTTCCCCTGGCTGTCAAACAAAGTAATAAAAAAGGAACTTGTGCCATCTGGTTTGCTAAATATAAGAAATGTGATATATAGCATTTACTTTTACTTTGTACTTTTACTCAAGAATGACAATTTAGTACTTTTTCCACCACTGTACATAAGTACATTTAAAATCTGATACTTTTAGACTTTTACTGAAGTAATATTTTCCTGGGTGACTTTCCCTTTTACTGGAGTCATTTCATATTAAAGGTATTTTTTATTTTTTATCAAGTATGACAATTGGGTATTTTTTCCACCTCTGTGTCATACCCAAGAAGACTTGAGGCTGTAGTTCGCTGACAAAGGTGCTTCAAGAAAGTACTGAGTAAAGGGTCTGAATACTTATGTAAATGTCCACTGGCTTCCAGTCGAAGCTCGCATCCGCTACAAGACCATGGTGCTTACCTACGGAGCTGTGAGGGGAACGGCACCTCAGTACCTCCAGGCTCTGATCAGGCCCTACACCCAAACAAGGGCACTGCGTTCATCCACCTCTGGCCTGCTCGCCTCCCTACCACTGAGGAAGTACAGTTCCCGCTCAGCCCAGTCAAATCTGTTCGCTGCTCTGGCCCCCCAATGGTGGAACAAACGACGCCAGAACAGCGGAGTCAATCACCACCTTCCGGAGACACCTGAAACCCCACCTCTTCAAGGAATACCTAGGATAGGGTAAGTAATCCTTCTCACCCCCCCCCCCTAAAAAGATTTAGATGCACTATTGTAAAGTGGCTGTTCCACTGGATGTCATAAGGTGAATGCACCAATTTGTAAGTCGCTCTGGATAAGAGCGTCTGCTAAATGACGTAAATGTAAATGTAAAATGTAAATGATATGAGTTTTTTTTAAATAAATTAACTAAATGTTCTAAAAACCCATTTTTGCTTCGTCATTATGGGGTATTGTGATGTCATTATGGGGTATTGTGACGTCATTATAGAGTATTGTGATGTTATCATGGGGTATCGTGATGTCATTATGGGTATTGTGATGTAATTATGGGGTATTGTGACGTCATTATAGAGTATTGTGATGTCATTATGGGGTGTTGTGATGTTATTATGGGGTATTGTGACGTCATTATGGGGTATTGTGATGTTATTATGAGGTATTGTGTGTAGATTGATGAGGGGAAAAAACTATTTAATCCATTTTAGAATAAGGCTGTAACGTAATAAAATGTGGTAAAAGTCAAGGGGTCTGAATACTTTCCGACAGCACTGTATGTATCCCATTTCCTCCATAATTACATAACTCACGTGGTGAAGGCGTCGTTCTGCTTGGCTCCCAGGTAGTATGAGTAGAGATTGAACATTCCAAACATGAAGGCCACAAAAACCATGATGAAGATCACCATGAACTTGAAGATATCTTTCACCGTGCGTCCCAGAGATATCTGCAGGGGCCCGAAACTCTCATTGGCTGGGAGGATGTAGGCGATGCGAGAGAAGCTCAGTACCACAGCGATGGAATACAGACCCTCTGAGATGATCTGGGGGTCCGAGGGAACCCAGTTATTACGGGCTAGAGAGAGACATAGAGAGAAAGAAAGAGAGATACAGAGATTGCTTTATCATTCAGAACTTTTTCCATGGAGATGAGAAGTATGGCTCAATCGCATGTTCAGGTAGACTGATCCCACTGTGTCCATCACAGTGAAGGGAGGGAGGTTCCCACACTGTTGTTCTGAAATAGCCCTGTAGCAGAGGAGGCTCACAGAGGTCAAAGACAGAACACTGACAATCACAGAGGGGCCAAAATACTGTAATCACTCTAACATATGTGACACCAGGAAATAGATATTTAACATACAGTTGAAGTCGGAAGTTTACATACACTTAGGTTAGAGTCGTTAAAACTCGTTATTTAACCATTCCACAAATTTCTTGTTAACAAACTATAGTTTCGGCAAGTCGGTAGGACATCTACTGTGTGCATGACACAAGTTCTTTTTCCAACAATTGTTTACAGACAGATTATTTCACTTATAATTCACTGTATCACAATTCCAGTGGGTTAGACGTTTACATACACTAAATTGACTGTGCCTTTAAACAGCTTGGAAAATTCCAGAAATTATGTCATGGCTTTAGAAGCTTCTTATAGGCTAATTGACATAATTTGAGTCAATTGGAGGTGTACCTGTGGATGTATTTCAAGGCCTACCTTCAAACTCAGTGCCTCTTTGCTTGACATCATGGGAAAATCAAAAGTAATCAGCCAAGACCTCAGAAAAACAATTGTAGACCTCCACAAGTCTGGATCATCCTTGGGAGCACTTTCCAAAATCCTGAAGGCTACCACATTCATCTGTACAAACAATAGTACGCAAGTATAAACACCATGGGACCACGCAGTCATCATACCGCTCAGGAAGGAGATGTGTTCTGTCTCCTAGAGATGAATGTACTTTGGTGCGAAAAGTGTAAATCAATCCCAGAACAACAGAAAAGGACCTTGTGGAGATGCTGGAGGAAACAGGTACAGAAGTATCTATATCCACAGTAAAACGAGTCCTATATCGACATAACCTGAAAGGCCACTCAGCAAGGAAGAAGCCACTGCTCCAAATCCGCCATAACAAAGCCAGACTACGGTTTGCAACTGCACATGGGGACAAAGATCGTATTTTTTGGAGAAATGTCCTCTGGTCTGATGAAACAAAAATAGAACTGTTTGGCCATAATGACCATCGCTATGTTTGGAGGAAAAAGGGGGAGGCTTACAAGCCGAAGAACACCATCCCGACCATGAAGCACAAGGGTGGCAACATCATGGTGTGGGGGTGCTTTGCTGCAGGAGGGACTGGTGCACTTCATTAAATAGATGGCATCATGAGGGTGGAAAATTATGCGGATATACTGAAGCAACATCTCAAGACATCAGTCAGGAAGTTAAAGCTTGGTCGCAAATGGTTCTTCCAAATGGACAATGACTGCAAGCACACTTTCAAAGTTGTGGCAAAATGTGATGAAATAAATAAAAGCTTAAATAAATCATTCTCTCTACTATTATTCTGACATTTCACATCGTTAAAAAAAAGTGGTGATCCTAACTGACCTAATTGTTACCAGGATTAAATGTCAGGAATTATGAAAAACGGAGTTTAAATTTATTTGGCTAAGGTGTATGTAAATGTCCCAACTTCAACTGTATACACTATGTCTACTTGGATGGGGTCTCGGCAAACGGAGCACGAGCAGTAGCGTGCAGCATTTTCCTTTTCATTGGTCATGAAGTGACCGATAACTCTGGCACCTGATATGTTCTGCAGCTATTGTCTGGGCAAAGGTGCCTTTTGAATGTATTCTACTGTCATGAATAACATGCACTGTGATATGTTTAGCTTGGGTGCCGGTTTCTTTCCGTTTGGCTTGACAATGAGCAATGGAGTTGGCAAGAGCACAATTTGATCAGGGGCCAGGCTAGCTGGCAACAAACGGATCAGGGACCAGGCTAGCTGGCAACAAACGGATCAGAGACCAGGCTAGCTGGCAACAAATGGATCAGGGACCAGGCTAGCTGGCAACAAACGGATCAGGGACCAGGCTAGCTGGCAACAAACGGATCATGGACCAGGCTAGCTGGCAACAAACGGATCAGGGACCAGGCTAGCTGGCAACAAACGGATCAGGGACCAGGCTAGCTGGCAACAAACGGATCAGGGATCAGGCTAGCTGGCAACAAACGGATCAGGGACCAGGCTAGCTGGCAACAAACGGATCAGGGACCAGGCTAGCTGGCAACAAACGGATCAGGGACCAGGCTAGCTGGCAACAAACGGATCAGGGACCAGGCTAGCTGGCAACAAACGGATCAGGGATCAGGCTAGCTGGCAACAAACGGATCAGGGACCAGGCTAGCTGGCAACAAACGGATCAGGGACCAGGCTAGCTGGCAACAAACGGATCAGGGACCAGGCTAGCTGGCTACAAACGGATCAGGGACCAGGCTAGCTGGCCACAAACGGATCAGGGACCAGGATAGCTGGCAACAAACGGATCAGGGACCAAGATAGCTGGCAACAAACGGATCAGGGACCAGGATAGCTGGCCACAAACGGATCAGGGACCAGGCTAGCTGGCTACAAACGGATCAGGGACCAGGCTAGCTGGCCACAAACGGATCAGGGACCAGGATAGCTGGCAACAAACGGATCAGGGACCAAGATAGCTGGCAACAAACGGATCAGGGATCAGTCTAGCTGGCAACAAACGGATCAGGGACCAGGCTACCTGGCAACAAACAGATCAGGGACCAGGATAGCTGGCAACAAACGGATCAGGGACCAGGCTACCTGGCAACAAACAGATCAGGGACCAGGATACCTGGCAACAAACGGATCAGGGATCAGGATAGCTGGCAACAAACGGATCAGGGACCAGGATACCTGGCAACAAACGGATCAGGGATCAGGCTACCTGGCAACAAACAGATCAGGGACCAGGATAGCTGGCAACAAACGGATCAGGGATCAGGCTAGCTGGCAACAAACGGATCAGGGACCAGGATACCTGGCAACAAACGGATCAGGGACCAGGATAGCTGGCAACAAATGGATCAGGGATCAGGATAGCTGGCAACAAACGGATCAGGGACCAGGATACCTGGCAACAAACGGATCAGGGATCAGGATAGCTGGCAACAAACGGATCAGGGACCAGGATACCTGGCAACAAACGGATCAGGGATCAGGCTACCTGGCAACAAACAGATCAGGGACCAGGATAGCTGGCAACAAACGGATCAGGGATCAGGCTAGCTGGCAACAAACAGATCAGGGACCAGGATAGCTGGCAACAAACGGATCAGGGATCAGGCTAGCTGGCAACAAACGGATCAGGGATCAGGCTAGCTGGCAACAAACGGATCAGGGATCAGGATAGCTGGCAACAAATGGATCAGGGACCAGGCTAGCTGGCAACAAACGGATCAGGGACCAGGCTACCTGGCAACAAACGGATCGGGGACCAGGATACCTGGCAACAAACGGATCAGGGATCTGGCTAGCTGGCAACAAACGGATCAGGGATCTGGCTAGCTGGCAACAAACGGATCAGGGATCAGGCTAGCTGGCAACAAACGGATCAGGGACCAGGATACCTGGCAACAAACGGATCAGGGATCAGGCTAGCTGGCAACAAACGGATCAGGGAACAGGCTATGAAATATTACTAATATAAAGCCACCTTGACCAGCCCCCCTAGCAGACCCAGACTGTAGTACTCTGTCTCTGGGGCCAGCTGGAGAACTCTGTCTCTGGGGCCAGCTGGAGAACTCTGTCTCTGGGGCCAGCTGGAGAACTCTGTCTCTGGGGCCAGGGTAATGTTGGACAGGGTTCTGTCTGCACTCACTCAATCTGTAGTACTCTATCTCTGGGACCAGGGTAATGTTGGACAGGGTTCTGTCTGCACTCACCCAGTCTGTAGTACTCTATCTCCGGGACCAGGGTAATGTTGGACAGGTCGGTATAGTGCTTGTTGACGTAGCTCTGTGCTGAATATGCATGCCAGAACGCCATAAATCTAGTGATGAAGGATGTCACGAAAAGGCTCAGCATTCCAAAGTCTAGAAGATTCCATGTCTCCGAAAGATATTCCCGAGCTCCCTGGGACCAAATCTCCTTACACTCAGCCCAGACCATTCCTGGATGAAGAGAGAGAAAACAACCACATGTCAGAAAGACATATTCTGCCTAACAAATGGCACCCTATGTATAGTGCACTACTTTGGACCAGGCCCCATAGAGCTCTTCCTCTCCCATAGGGATCTGGTCCAAAGTAATGCATTATGTATGGAAGAGGCTACCATGTGGGAGGAAGATATTGACTTTAATTTTTCCTCTAATACGAACAGACTAATGTGGTGCCAGTATATAAGGACAGACTAATGTGGTGCCAGTGTATAAGAACAGACTAATGTGGTGCCAGTATATAAGAACAGATTAATGTGGTGCCAGTATATAAAATCAGATTAATGTGGTGCCAGTATATAAAATCAGATTAATGTGGTGCCAGTATATAAAATCAGACTAATGTGGTGCCAGTATATAAAATCAGATTAATGTGGTGCCAGTATATAAAATCAGATTAATGTGGTGCCAGTATATAAAATCAGATTAATGTGGTGCCAGTATATAAAATCAGATTAATGTGGTGCCAGTATATAAAATCAGATTAATGTGGTGCCAGTATATAACGGCAGACTAATGTGGTGCCAGTATATAAAATCAGATTAATGTGGTGCCAGTATATAAAATCAGACTAATGTGGTGCCAGTATATAAAATCAGATTAATGTGATGCCAGTATATAAAATCAGATTAATGTGGTGTCAGTATATAAAATCAGATTAATGTGGTGCCAGTTTATGAAATCAGACTAATGTGGTGCCAGTATATAAGAACGGATTAATGTGGTGCCAGTATATAAAATCAGATTAATGTGGTGCCAGTATATAAGAACAGATTAATGTGGTGCCAGTATATAAAATCAGATTAATGTGGTGCCAATATATAAGAACAGATTAATGTGGTGCCAGTATATAAAATCAGATTAATGTGGTGCCAGTATATAAAATCAGATTAATGTGGTGCCAGTATATAAAATCAGATTAATGTGGTGCCAGTATATAACGGCAGACTAATGTGGTGCCAGTATATAAAATCAGATTAATGTGGTGCCAGTATATAAAATCAGATTAATGTGGTGCCAGTATATAAAATCAGATTAATGTGGTGCCAGTATATAAGAATACATTAATGTGGTGCCGGTATATAAGAACAGACTAATGTGGTGCCAGTATATAAGAACAGATTAATGTGGCGCCAGTATATAAGAACAGACTAATGTGGTGCCATTGTATAAAATCAGATTAATGTGGTGCCAGAATATAAGAACAGATTAATGTGGTGCCAGTATATAAGAACAGACTAATGTGGTGCCAGTATATAAGATCAGATTAATGTGGTGCCAGTATATATAAGAACAGATTCATGTGGTGCCAGTATATAAGGACAGACTAATGTGGTGCCAGTATATAAAATCAGATTAATGTGGTGCCAGTATATAAGAACAGATTAATGTGGTGCCGGTATATAAGAACAGACTAATGTGGTCCCAGTATATAAGATCAGATTAATGTGGTGCCAGTATATAAGAACAGATTAATGTGGTGCCAGTATATAAAAACATATTAATGTGGTGCCAGTATATAAGAACAGACTAATGTGGTGCCAGCATATAAGAACAGACAAATGTGGTGCCAGAATATAGGAACAGACTAATGTGGTGCCAGTATATAAAATTAGAATAATGTGGTGCCAGTATATAAAATCAGATTAATGTGGTGCCAGTATATAACATCAGATTAATGTGGTGCCAGTATATAAAATCAGATTAATGTGGTGCCAGTATATAAGAACAGATTAATGTGGTGCCAGTATATAAAAACAGATTAATGTGGTGCCAGTATATAAGAACAGATTAATGTGGTGCAAGTATATAAGAACAGACTAATGTGGTGCCAGCATATAAGAACAGACAAATGTGGTGCCAGAATATAGGAACAGACTAATGTGGTGCCAGTATATAAAATCAGAATAATGTGGTGCCAGTATATAAAATCAGATTAATGTGGTGCCAGTATATAACATCAGATTAATGTGGTGCCAGTATATAAAATCAGATTAATGTGGTGCCAGTATATAAGAACAGATGAATGTGGTGCCAGTATATAAGGACAGACTAATGTGGTGCCAGTATATAAAATCAGATTAATGTGGTGCCAGTATATAAGAACAGATTAATGTGGTGCCGGTTTATAAGAACAGACTAATGTGGTGCCAGTATATAAAATCAGATTAATGTGGTGCCAGTATATAAGAACAGATTCATGTGGTGCCAGTATATAACGGCAGACTAATGTGGTGCCAGTATATAAAATCAGATTAATGTGGTGCCAGTATATAAGAACAGATTAATGTGGTGCCAGTATATAAGAACAGATTAATGTGGTGCCAGTATATAAGAACAGACTAATGTGGTGCCAGCATATAAGAACAGACAAATGTGGTGCCAGAATATAAGAACAGACTAATGTGGTGCCAGTATATAAAATCAGATTAATGTGGTGCCAGTATATAAAATCAGATTAATGTGGTGCCAGTATATAAAATCAGATTAATGTGGTGCCAGTATATAAAATCGGATTAATGTGGTGCCAGTATATAAAATCAGATTAATGTGGTGCCAGTATATAAGAATACATTAATGTGGTGCCAGTATATAAGAACAGATTAATGTGGTGCCGGTATATAAGAACAGACTAATGTGGTGCCAGCATATAAGAACAGACAAATGTGGTGCCAGATTATAAGAACAGACTAATGTGGTGCCAGTATATAAAATCAGATTAATGTGGTGCCAGTATATAAAATCAGATTAATGTGGTGCCAGTATATAACATCAGATTAATGTGGTGCCAGTATATAAAATCAGATTAATGTGGTGCCAGTATATGAGAACAGACTAATGTGGTGCCAGTATATAAAATCAGATTAATGTGGTGCCAGTATATAAGAACAGATGAATGTGGTGCCAGTATATAAGGACAGACTAATGTGGTGCCAGTATATAAAATCAGATTAATGTGGTGCCAGTATATAAGAACAGATTAATGTGGTGCCGGTATATAAGAACAGACTAATGTGGTGCCAGTATATAAGATCAGATTAATGTGGTGCCAGTATATAAGAACAGATTCATGTGGTGCCAGTATATAACGGAAGACTAATGTGGTGCCAGTATATAAAATCAGATTAATGTGGTGCCAGTATATAACATCAGATTAATGTGGTGCCAGTATATAAGAACAGATTAATGTGGTGCCAGTATATAAGAACAGATTAATGTGGTGCCAGTATATAAGAACAGACTAATGTGGTGCCAGCATATAAGAACAGACAAATGTGGTGCCAGAATATAAGAACAGACTAATGTGGTGCCAGTATATAAAATCAGATTAATGTGGTGCCAGTATATAAAATCAGATTAATGTGGTGCCAGTATATAACATCAGATTAATGTGGTGCCAGTATATAAAATCAGATTAATGTGGTGCCAGTATATAAGAACAGACTAATGTGGTTCCAGCATATAAGAACAGACAAATGTGGTGCCAGAATATAAGAACAGACTAATGTGGTGCCAGTATATAAAATCAGAATAATGTGGTGACAGTATATAAAATCAGATTAATGTGGTGCCAGTATATAACATCAGATTAATGTGGTGCCAGTATATAAAATCAGATTAATGTGGTGCCAGTATATGAGAACAGACTAATGTGGTGCCAGTATATAAGATCAGATTAATGTGGTGCCAGTATATAAGAACAGATGAATGTGGTGCCAGTATATAAGGACAGACTAATGTGGTGCCAGTATATAAAATCAGATTAATGTGGTGCCAGTATATAAGAACAGATTAATGTGGTGCCGGTATATAAGAACAGACTAATGTGGTGCCAGTATATAAGATCAGATTAATGTGGTGCCAGTATATAAGAACAGATTCATGTGGTGCCAGTATATAACGGCAGACTAATGCGGTGCCAGTATATAAAATCAGATTAATGTGGTGCCAGTATATAAAATCAGATTAATGTGGTGCCAGTATATAAGAACAGATTAATGTGGTGCCAGTATATAAGAACAGATTAATGTGGTGCCAGTATATAAGAACAGACTAATGTGGTGCCAGCATATAAGAACAGACAAATGTGGTGCCAGAATATAAGAACAGACTAATGTGGTGCCAGTTTATAAAATCAGATTAATGTGGTGCCAGTATATAAAATCAGATTAATGTGGTGCCAGTATATAACATCAGATTAATGTGGTGCCAGTATATAAAATCAGATTAATGTGGTGCCAGTATATAAAATCGGACTAATGTGGTGCCAGTATATAAAATCAGATTAATGTTGTGCCAGTATATAAGAATACATTAATGTGGTGCCGGTATATAAGAACAGACTAATGTGGTGCCAGTATATAAGAACAGATTAATGTGGCGCCAGTATATAAGAACAGACTAATGTGGTGCCAGTGTATAAGAACAGACACATGTGGTGCCAGTATATAAGAACAGACTAATGTGGTGCCAGTGTATAAGAACAGACTAATGTGGTGCCAGTATATAAGAACAGATTAATGTGGTGCCAGTATATAAAATCAGATTACTGTGGTGCCAGTATATAAAATCTGATTAATGTGGTGCCAGTATATAACATCAGATTAATGTGGTGCCAGTATATAAAATCAGACTAATGTGGTGCCAGTATATACAAATACATTAATGTGGTGCCGGTCTATAAGAACAGACTAATGTGGTGCCAGTATATAAGAACAGACTAATGTGGTGCCATTGTATAAGAACAGACAAATGTGGTGCCAGTATATAAGAACAGACTAATGTGGTGCCAGTGTATAAGAACAGACTAATTTGGTGCCAGTATATAAGAACAGATTAATGTGGTGCCAGTATATAAAATCAGACTAATGTGGTGCCAGTATATAAAATCAGATTAATGTGGTGCCAGTATATAAAATCAGACTAATGTGGTGCCAGAGTATAAAATCAGATTAATGTGGTGCCAGTATATAAAATCAGATTAATGTGGTGTCAGTATATAACATCAGATTAATGTGGTGCCAGTATATAAAATCAGACTAATGTGGTGCCAGTATATACAATCAGATTAATGTGGTGCCAGTATATAAGAACAGATTAATGTGGTGCCAGTATATAAAATCAGATTAATGTGGTGCCAGTATATAAGAACAGACTAATGTGGTGCCAGTATATAAGAACAGACTAATTTGGTGCCAGTATATAAGAACAGATTAATGTGGTGCCAGTATATAAAATCAGATTAATGTGGTGCCAATATATAAGAACAGATTAATGTTGTGCCAGTATATAAAATCAGATTAATGTGGTGCCAGTATATAAAATCAGATTAATGTGGTGCCAGTATATAAAATCAGATTAATGTGGTGCCAGTATATAACGGCAGACTAATGTGGTGCCAGTATATAAAATCAGATTAATGTAGTGCCAGTATATAAGAACAGACTAATGTGGTGCCAGTATATAAAATCAGATTAATGTGGTGCCAGTATATAACATCAGATTAATGTGGTGCCAGTATATAAAATCAGATTAATGTGGTGCCAGTATATAAGAATACATTAATGCGGTGCCGGTATATAAGAACAGACTAATGTGGTGCCAGTATATAAGAACAGATTAATGTGGCGCCAGTTTATAAGAACAGACTAATGTGGTGCCAGTGTATAAGATCAGATTAATGTGGTGCCAGTATATAAGAACAGATTAATGTGGTGCCAGTATATATGAACAGACTAATGTGGTGCCAGTATATAAGATCAGATTAATGTGGTGCCAGTATATATAAGAACAGATTCATGTGGTGCCAGTATATAAGGACAGACTAATGTGGTGCCAGTATATAAAATCAGATTAATGTGGTGCCAGTATATAAGAACAGATTAATGTGGTGCCAGTATATAAGAACAGACTAATGTGGTGCCAGTATATAAAATCAGATTAATGTGGTGCCAGTATATAAGAACAGATTAATGTGGTGCCAGTATATAAAAACAGATTAATGTGGTGCCAGTATATAAGAACAGACTAATGTGGTGCCAGCATATAAGAACAGACAAATGTGGTGCCAGAATATAAGAACAGACTAATGTGGTGCCAGTATATAAAATCAGAATAATGTGGTGCCAGTATATAAAATCAGATTAATGTGGTGCCAGTATATAACATCAGATTAATGTGGTGCCAGTATATAAAATCAGATTAATGTGGTGCCAGTATATGAGAACAGACTAATGTGGTGCCAGTATATAAGATCAGATTAATGTGGTGCCAGTATATAAGAACAGATGAATGTGGTGCCAGTATATAAGGACAGACTAATGTGGTGCCAGTATATAAAATCAGATTAATGTGGTGCCAGTATATAAGAACAGATTAATGTGGTGCCGGTATATAAGAACAGACTAATGTGGTGCCAGTATATAAAATCAGATTAATGTGGTGCCAGTATATAAGAACAGATTCATGTGGTGCCAGTATATAACAGAAGACTAATGTGGTGCCAGTATATAAAATCAGATTAATGTGGTGCCAGTATATAACATCAGATTAATGTGGTGCCAGTATATAAGAACAGATTAATGTGGTGCCAGTATATAAGAACAGATTAATGTGGTGCCAGTATATAAGAACAGACTAATGTGGTGCCAGCATATAAGAACAGACAAATGTGGTGCCAGAATATAAGAACAGACTAATGTGGTGCCAGTATATAAAATCAGATTAATGTGGTGCCAGTATATAAAATCAGATTAATGTGGTGCCAGTATATAACATCAGATTAATGTGGTGCCAGTATATAAAATCAGATTAATGTGGTGCCAGTATATAAGAACAGACTAATGTGGTGCCAGCATATAAGAACAGACAAATGTGGTGCCAGAATATAAGAACAGACTAATGTGGTGCCAGTATATAAAATCAGAATAATGTGGTGCCAGTATATAAAATCAGATTAATAGGGTGCCAGTATATAACATCAGATTAATGTGGTGCCAGTATATAAAATCAGATTAATGTGGTGCCAGTATATGAGAACAGACTAATGTGGTGCCAGTATATAAGATCAGATTAATGTGGTGCCAGTATATAAGAACAGATGAATGTGGTGCAAGTATATAAGGACAGACTAATGTGGTGCCAGTATATAAAATCAGATTAATGTGGTGCCAGTATATAAGAACAGATTAATGTGGTGCCGGTATATAAGAACAGACTAATGTGGTGCCAGTATATAAGATCAGATTAATGTGGTGCCAGTATATAAGAACAGATTCATGTGGTGCCAGTATATAACGGCAGACTAATGTGGTGCCAGTATATAAAATCAGATTAATGTTGTGCCAGTATATAAAATCAGATTAATGTGGTGCCAGTATATAAAATCAGATTAATGTGGTGCCAGTATATAAAATCAGATTAATGTGGTGCCAGTATATAACGGCAGACTAATGTGGTGCCAGTATATAAAATCAGATTAATGTAGTGCCAGTATATAAGAACAGACTAATGTGGTGCCAGTATATAAAATCAGATTAATGTGGTGCCAGTATATAACATCAGATTAATGTGGTGCCAGTATATAAAATCAGATTAATGTGGTGCCAGTATATAAGAATACATTAATGCGGTGCCGGTATATAAGAACAGACTAATGTGGTGCCAGTATATAAGAACAGATTAATGTGGCGCCAGTTTATAAGAACAGACTAATGTGGTGCCAGTGTATAAGATCAGATTAATGTGGTGCCAGTATATAAGAACAGATTAATGTGGTGCCAGTATATATGAACAGACTAATGTGGTGCCAGTATATAAGATCAGATTAATGTGGTGCCAGTATATAAAGAACAGATTCATGTGGTGCCAGTATATAAGGACAGACTAATGTGGTGCCAGTATATAAAATCAGATTAATGTGGTGCCAGTATATAAGAACAGATTAATGTGGTGCCAGTATATAAGAACAGACTAATGTGGTGCCAGTATATAAAATCAGATTAATGTGGTGCCAGTATATAAGAACAGATTAATGTGGTGCCAGTATATAAAAACAGATTAATGTGGTGCCAGTATATAAGAACAGACTAATGTGGTGCCAGCATATAAGAACAGACAAATGTGGTGCCAGAATATAAGAACAGACTAATGTGGTGCCAGTATATAAAATCAGAATAATGTGGTGCCAGTATATAAAATCAGATTAATGTGGTGCCAGTATATAACATCAGATTAATGTGGTGCCAGTATATAAAATCAGATTAATGTGGTGCCAGTATATGAGAACAGACTAATGTGGTGCCAGTATATAAGATCAGATTAATGTGGTGCCAGTATATAAGAACAGATGAATGTGGTGCCAGTATATAAGGACAGACTAATGTGGTGCCAGTATATAAAATCAGATTAATGTGGTGCCAGTATATAAGAACAGATTAATGTGGTGCCGGTATATAAGAACAGACTAATGTGGTGCCAGTATATAAAATCAGATTAATGTGGTGCCAGTATATAAGAACAGATTCATGTGGTGCCAGTATATAACAGAAGACTAATGTGGTGCCAGTATATAAAATCAGATTAATGTGGTGCCAGTATATAACATCAGATTAATGTGGTGCCAGTATATAAGAACAGATTAATGTGGTGCCAGTATATAAGAACAGATTAATGTGGTGCCAGTATATAAGAACAGACTAATGTGGTGCCAGCATATAAGAACAGACAAATGTGGTGCCAGAATATAAGAACAGACTAATGTGGTGCCAGTATATAAAATCAGATTAATGTGGTGCCAGTATATAAAATCAGATTAATGTGGTGCCAGTATATAACATCAGATTAATGTGGTGCCAGTATATAAAATCAGATTAATGTGGTGCCAGTATATAAGAACAGACTAATGTGGTGCCAGCATATAAGAACAGACAAATGTGGTGCCAGAATATAAGAACAGACTAATGTGGTGCCAGTATATAAAATCAGAATAATGTGGTGCCAGTATATAAAATCAGATTAATAGGGTGCCAGTATATAACATCAGATTAATGTGGTGCCAGTATATAAAATCAGATTAATGTGGTGCCAGTATATGAGAACAGACTAATGTGGTGCCAGTATATAAGATCAGATTAATGTGGTGCCAGTATATAAGAACAGATGAATGTGGTGCAAGTATATAAGGACAGACTAATGTGGTGCCAGTATATAAAATCAGATTAATGTGGTGCCAGTATATAAGAACAGATTAATGTGGTGCCGGTATATAAGAACAGACTAATGTGGTGCCAGTATATAAGATCAGATTAATGTGGTGCCAGTATATAAGAACAGATTCATGTGGTGCCAGTATATAACGGCAGACTAATGTGGTGCCAGTATATAAAATCAGATTAATGTGGTGCCAGTATATAAAATCAGATTAATGTGGTGCCAGTATATAAGAACAGATTAATGTGGTGCCAGTATATAAGAACAGATTAATGTGGTGCCAGTATATAAGAACAGACTAATGTGGTGCCAGCATATAAGAACAGACAAATGTGGTGCCAGAATATAAGAACAGACTAATGTGGTGCCAGTATATAAAATCAGATTAATGTGGTGCCAGTATATAAAATCAGATTAATGTGGTGCCAGTATATAACATCAGATTAATGTGGTGCCAGTATATAAAATCAGATTAATGTGGTGCCAGTATATAAAATCGGACTAATGTGGTGCCAGTATATAAAATCAGATTAATGTGGTGCCAGTATATAAGAATACATTAATGTGGTGCCGGTATATAAGAACAGACTAATGTGGTGCCAGTATATAAGAACAGATTAATGTGGCGCCAGTATATAAGAACAGACTAATGTGGTGCCAGTGTATAAGAACAGACACATGTGGTGCCAGTATATAAGAACAGACTAATGTGGTGCCAGTGTATAAGAACAGACTAATGTGGTGCCAGTATATAAGAACAGATTAATGTGGTGCCAGTATATACAATCAGATTACTGTGGTGCCAGTATATAAAATCTGATTAATGTGGTGCCAGTATATAACATCATATTAATGTGGTGCCAGTATATAAAATCAGACTAATGTGGTGCCAGTATATAAAATCAGATTAATGTGGTGCCAGTATATAAGAACAGATTAATGTGGTGCCAGTATATAAAATCAGATTAATGTGGTGTCAGTATATAAAATCAGATTAATGTGGTGCCAGTTTATGAAATCAGACTAGTGTGGTGCCAGTATATAACATCAGATTAATGTGGTGCCAGTATATAAGAACAGATTAATGTGGTGCCAGTATATAAAATCAGATTAATGTGGTGCCAGTATATAAGAACAGATTAATGTGGTGCCAGTATATAAAATCAGATTAATGTGGTGCCAATATATAAGAACAGATTAATGTGGTGCCAGTATATAAAATCAGATTAATGTGGTGCCAGTATATAAAATCAGATTAATGTGGTGCCAGTATATAAAATCAGATTAATGTGGTGCCAGTATATAACGGCAGACTAATGTGGTGCCAGTATATAAAATAAGATTAATGTAGTGCCAGTATATAAGAACAGATTAATGTGGTGCCAGTATATAAAATCAGATTAATGTGGTGCCAGTATATAAGAACAGATTAATGTGGTGCCAGTATATAAAATCAGATTAATGTGGTGCCAATATATAAGAACAGATTAATGTGGTGCCAGTATATAAAATCAGATTAATGTGGTGCCAGTATATAAAATCAGATTAATGTGGTGCCAGTATATAAAATCAGATTAATGTGGTGCCAGTATATAAGAATACATTAATGCGGTGCCGGTATATAAGAACAGACTAATGTGGTGCCAGTATATAAGAACAGATTAATGTGGCGCCAGTTTATAAGAACAGACTAATGTGGTGCCAGTGTATAAGATCAGATTAATGTGGTGCCAGTATATAAGAACAGATTAATGTGGTGCCAGTATATATGAACAGACTAATGTGGTGCCAGTATATAAGATCAGATTAATGTGGTGCCAGTATATAAAGAACAGATTCATGTGGTGCCAGTATATAAGGACAGACTAATGTGGTGCCAGTATATAAAATCAGATTAATGTGGTGCCAGTATATAAGAACAGATTAATGTGGTGCCAGTATATAAGAACAGACTAATGTGGTGCCAGTATATAAAATCAGATTAATGTGGTGCCAGTATATAAGAACAGATTAATGTGGTGCCAGTATATAAAATCAGATTAATGTGGTGTCAGTATATAAAATCAGATTAATGTGGTGCCAGTTTATGAAATCAGACTAGTGTGGTGCCAGTATATAACATCAGATTAATGTGGTGCCAGTATATAAGAACAGATTAATGTGGTGCCAGTATATAAAATCAGATTAATGTGGTGCCAGTATATAAGAACAGATTAATGTGGTGCCAGTATATAAAATCAGATTAATGTGGTGCCAGAACAGATTAATGTGGTGCCAGTATATAAAATCAGATTAATGTGGTGCCAGTATATAAAATCAGATTAATGTGGTGCCAGTATATAAAATCAGATTAATGTGGTGCCAGTATATAACGGCAGACTAATGTGGTGCCAGTATATAAAATAAGATTAATGTAGTGCCAGTATATAAGAACAGATTAATGTGGTGCCAGTATATAAAATCAGATTAATGTGGTGCCAGTATATAAGAACAGATTAATGTGGTGCCAGTATATAAAATCAGATTAATGTGGTGCCAATATATAAGAACAGATTAATGTGGTGCCAGTATATAAAATCAGATTAATGTGGTGCCAGTATATAAAATCAGATTAATGTGGTGCCAGTATATAAAATCAGATTAATGTGGTGCCAGTATATAAGAATACATTAATGCGGTGCCGGTATATAAGAACAGACTAATGTGGTGCCAGTATATAAGAACAGATTAATGTGGCGCCAGTTTATAAGAACAGACTAATGTGGTGCCAGTGTATAAGATCAGATTAATGTGGTGCCAGTATATAAGAACAGATTAATGTGGTGCCAGTATATATGAACAGACTAATGTGGTGCCAGTATATAAGATCAGATTAATGTGGTGCCAGTATATATAAGAACAGATTCATGTGGTGCCAGTATATAAGGACAGACTAATGTGGTGCCAGTATATAAAATCAGATTAATGTGGTGCCAGTATATAAGAACAGATTAATGTGGTGCCAGTATATAAGAACAGACTAATGTGGTGCCAGTATATAAAATCAGATTAATGTGGTGCCAGTATATAAGAACAGATTAATGTGGTGCCAGTATATAAAAACAGATTAATGTGGTGCCAGTATATAAGAACAGACTAATGTGGTGCCAGCATATAAGAACAGACAAATGTGGTGCCAGAATATAAGAACAGACTAATGTGGTGCCAGTATATAAAATCAGAATAATGTGGTGCCAGTATATAAAATCAGATTAATGTGGTGCCAGTATATAACATCAGATTAATGTGGTGCCAGTATATAAAATCAGATTAATGTGGTGCCAGTATATGAGAACAGACTAATGTGGTGCCAGTATATAAGATCAGATTAATGTGGTGCCAGTATATAAGAACAGATGAATGTGGTGCCAGTATATAAGGACAGACTAATGTGGTGCCAGTATATAAAATCAGATTAATGTGGTGCCAGTATATAAGAACAGATTAATGTGGTGCCGGTATATAAGAACAGACTAATGTGGTGCCAGTATATAAGATCAGATTAATGTGGTGCCAGTATATAAGAACAGATTCATGTGGTGCCAGTATATAACAGAAGACTAATGTGGTGCCAGTATATAAAATCAGATTAATGTGGTGCCAGTATATAACATCAGATTAATGTGGTGCCAGTATATAAGAACAGATTAATGTGGTGCCAGTATATAAGAACAGATTAATGTGGTGCCAGTATATAAGAACAGACTAATGTGGTGCCAGCATATAAGAACAGACAAATGTGGTGCCAGAATATAAGAACAGACTAATGTGGTGCCAGTATATAAAATCAGATTAATGTGGTGCCAGTATATAAAATCAGATTAATGTGGTGCCAGTATATAACATCAGATTAATGTGGTGCCAGTATATAAAATCAGATTAATGTGGTGCCAGTATATAAGAACAGACTAATGTGGTGCCAGCATATAAGAACAGACAAATGTGGTGCCAGAATATAAGAACAGACTAATGTGGTGCCAGTATATAAAATCAGAATAATGTGGTGCCAGTATATAAAATCAGATTAATAGGGTGCCAGTATATAACATCAGATTAATGTGGTGCCAGTATATAAAATCAGATTAATGTGGTGCCAGTATATGAGAACAGACTAATGTGGTGCCAGTATATAAGATCAGATTAATGTGGTGCCAGTATATAAGAACAGATGAATGTGGTGCAAGTATATAAGGACAGACTAATGTGGTGCCAGTATATAAAATCAGATTAATGTGGTGCCAGTATATAAGAACAGATTAATGTGGTGCCGGTATATAAGAACAGACTAATGTGGTGCCAGTATATAAGATCAGATTAATGTGGTGCCAGTATATAAGAACAGATTCATGTGGTGCCAGTATATAACGGCAGACTAATGTGGTGCCAGTATATAAAATCAGATTAATGTGGTGCCAGTATATAAAATCAGATTAATGTGGTGCCAGTATATAAGAACAGATTAATGTGGTGCCAGTATATAAGAACAGATTAATGTGGTGCCAGTATATAAGAACAGACTAATGTGGTGCCAGCATATAAGAACAGACAAATGTGGTGCCAGAATATAAGAACAGACTAATGTGGTGCCAGTATATAAAATCAGATTAATGTGGTGCCAGTATATAAAATCAGATTAATGTGGTGCCAGTATATAACATCAGATTAATGTGGTGCCAGTATATAAAATCAGATTAATGTGGTGCCAGTATATAAAATCGGACTAATGTGGTGCCAGTATATAAAATCAGATTAATGTGGTGCCAGTATATAAGAATACATTAATGTGGTGCCGGTATATAAGAACAGACTAATGTGGTGCCAGTATATAAGAACAGATTAATGTGGCGCCAGTATATAAGAACAGACTAATGTGGTGCCAGTGTATAAGAACAGACACATGTGGTGCCAGTATATAAGAACAGACTAATGTGGTGCCAGTGTATAAGAACAGACTAATGTGGTGCCAGTATATAAGAACAGATTAATGTGGTGCCAGTATATACAATCAGATTACTGTGGTGCCAGTATATAAAATCTGATTAATGTGGTGCCAGTATATAACATCATATTAATGTGGTGCCAGTATATAAAATCAGACTAATGTGGTGCCAGTATATAAAATCAGATTAATGTGGTGCCAGTATATAAGAACAGATTAATGTGGTGCCAGTATATAAAATCAGATTAATGTGGTGTCAGTATATAAAATCAGATTAATGTGGTGCCAGTTTATGAAATCAGACTAGTGTGGTGCCAGTATATAACATCAGATTAATGTGGTGCCAGTATATAAGAACAGATTAATGTGGTGCCAGTATATAAAATCAGATTAATGTGGTGCCAGTATATAAGAACAGATTAATGTGGTGCCAGTATATAAAATCAGATTAATGTGGTGCCAATATATAAGAACAGATTAATGTGGTGCCAGTATATAAAATCAGATTAATGTGGTGCCAGTATATAAAATCAGATTAATGTGGTGCCAGTATATAAAATCAGATTAATGTGGTGCCAGTATATAACGGCAGACTAATGTGGTGCCAGTATATAAAATAAGATTAATGTAGTGCCAGTATATAAGAACAGATTAATGTGGTGCCAGTATATAAAATCAGATTAATGTGGTGCCAGTATATAAGAACAGATTAATGTGGTGCCAGTATATAAAATCAGATTAATGTGGTGCCAATATATAAGAACAGATTAATGTGGTGCCAGTATATAAAATCAGATTAATGTGGTGCCAGTATATAACGGCAGACTAATGTGGTGCCAGTATATAAAATAAGATTAATGTAGTGCCAGTATATAAGAACAGATTAATGTGGTGCCAGTATATAAAATCAGATTAATGTGGTGCCAGTATATAAGAACAGATTAATGTGGTGCCAGTATATAAAATCAGATTAATGTGGTGCCAATATATAAGAACAGATTAATGTGGTGCCAGTATATAAAATCAGATTAATGTGGTGCCAGTATATAAAATCAGATTAATGTGGTGCCAGTATATAAAATCAGATTAATGTGGTGCCAGTATATAAGAATACATTAATGCGGTGCCGGTATATAAGAACAGACTAATGTGGTGCCAGTATATAAGAACAGATTAATGTGGCGCCAGTTTATAAGAACAGACTAATGTGGTGCCAGTGTATAAGATCAGATTAATGTGGTGCCAGTATATAAGAACAGATTAATGTGGTGCCAGTATATATGAACAGACTAATGTGGTGCCAGTATATAAGATCAGATTAATGTGGTGCCAGTATATATAAGAACAGATTCATGTGGTGCCAGTATATAAGGACAGACTAATGTGGTGCCAGTATATAAAATCAGATTAATGTGGTGCCAGTATATAAGAACAGATTAATGTGGTGCCAGTATATAAGAACAGACTAATGTGGTGCCAGTATATAAAATCAGATTAATGTGGTGCCAGTATATAAGAACAGATTAATGTGGTGCCAGTATATACAATCAGATTACTGTGGTGCCAGTATATAAAATCTGATTAATGTGGTGCCAGTATATAAAATCAGACTAATGTGGTGCCAGTATATAAAATCAGATTAATGTGGTGCCAGTATATAAGAACAGATTAATGTGGTGCCAGTATATAAAATCAGATTAATGTGGTGTCAGTATATAAAATCAGATTAATGTGGTGCCAGTTTATGAAATCAGACTAGTGTGGTGCCAGTATATAACATCAGATTAATGTGGTGCCAGTATATAAGAACAGATTAATGTGGTGCCAGTATATAAAATCAGATTAATGTGGTGCCAGTATATAAGAACAGATTAATGTGGTGCCAGTATATAAAATCAGATTAATGTGGTGCCAATATATAAGAACAGATTAATGTGGTGCCAGTATATAAAATCAGATTAATGTGGTGCCAGTATATAAAATCAGATTAATGTGGTGCCAGTATATAAAATCAGATTAATGTGGTGCCAGTATATAACGGCAGACTAATGTGGTGCCAGTATATAAAATAAGATTAATGTAGTGCCAGTATATAAGAACAGATTAATGTGGTGCCAGTATATAAAATCAGATTAATGTGGTGCCAGTATATAAGAACAGATTAATGTGGTGCCAGTATATAAAATCAGATTAATGTGGTGCCAATATATAAGAACAGATTAATGTGGTGCCAGTATATAAAATCAGATTAATGTGGTGCCAGTATATAAAATCAGATTAATGTGGTGCCAGTATATAAAATCAGATTAATGTGGTGCCAGTATATAAGAATACATTAATGCGGTGCCGGTATATAAGAACAGACTAATGTGGTGCCAGTATATAAGAACAGATTAATGTGGCGCCAGTTTATAAGAACAGACTAATGTGGTGCCAGTGTATAAAATCAGATTAATGTGGTGCCAGTATATAAGAACAGATTAATGTGGTGCCAGTATATATGAACAGACTAATGTGGTGCCAGTATATAAGATCAGATTAATGTGGTGCCAGTATATATAAGAACAGATTCATGTGGTGCCAGTATATATGGACAGACTAATGTGGTGCCAGTATATAAAATCAGATTAATGTGGTGCCAGTATATAAGAACAGATTAATGTGGTGCCAGTATATAAGAACAGACTAATGTGGTGCCAGTATATAAAATCAGATTAATGTGGTGCCAGTATATAAGAACAGATTAATGTGGTGCCAGTATATAAAAACAGATTAATGTGGTGCCAGTATATAAGAACAGACTAATGTGGTGCCAGCATATAAGAACAGACAAATGTGGTGCCAGAATATAAGAACAGACTAATGTGGTGCCAGTATATAAAATCAGAATAATGTGGTGCCAGTATATAAAATCAGATTAATGTGGTGCCAGTATATAACATCAGATTAATGTGGTGCCAGTATATAAAATCAGATTAATGTGGTGCCAGTATATGAGAACAGACTAATGTGGTGCCAGTATATAAGATCAGATTAATGTGGTGCCAGTATATAAGAACAGATGAATGTGGTGCCAGTATATAAGGACAGACTAATGTGGTGCCAGTATATAAAATCAGATTAATGTGGTGCCAGTATATAAGAACAGATTAATGTGGTGCCGGTATATAAGAACAGACTAATGTGGTGCCAGTATATAAGATCAGATTAATGTGGTGCCAGTATATAAGAACAGATTCATGTGGTGCCAGTATATAACAGAAGACTAATGTGGTGCCAGTATATAAAATCAGATTAATGTGGTGCCAGTATATAACATCAGATTAATGTGGTGCCAGTATATAAGAACAGATTAATGTGGTGCCAGTATATAAGAACAGATTAATGTGGTGCCAGTATATAAGAACAGACTAATGTGGTGCCAGCATATAAGAACAGACAAATGTGGTGCCAGAATATAAGAACAGACTAATGTGGTGCCAGTATATAAAATCAGATTAATGTGGTGCCAGTATATAAAATCAGATTAATGTGGTGCCAGTATATAACATCAGATTAATGTGGTGCCAGTATATAAAATCAGATTAATGTGGTGCCAGTATATAAGAACAGACTAATGTGGTGCCAGCATATAAGAACAGACAAATGTGGTGCCAGAATATAAGAACAGACTAATGTGGTGCCAGTATATAAAATCAGAATAATGTGGTGCCAGTATATAAAATCAGATTAATAGGGTGCCAGTATATAACATCAGATTAATGTGGTGCCAGTATATAAAATCAGATTAATGTGGTGCCAGTATATGAGAACAGACTAATGTGGTGCCAGTATATAAGATCAGATTAATGTGGTGCCAGTATATAAGAACAGATGAATGTGGTGCAAGTATATAAGGACAGACTAATGTGGTGCCAGTATATAAAATCAGATTAATGTGGTGCCAGTATATAAGAACAGATTAATGTGGTGCCGGTATATAAGAACAGACTAATGTGGTGCCAGTATATAAGATCAGATTAATGTGGTGCCAGTATATAAGAACAGATTCATGTGGTGCCAGTATATAACGGCAGACTAATGTGGTGCCAGTATATAAAATCAGATTAATGTGGTGCCAGTATATAAAATCAGATTAATGTGGTGCCAGTATATAAGAACAGATTAATGTGGTGCCAGTATATAAGAACAGATTAATGTGGTGAACAGACAAATGTGGTGCCAGAATATAAGAACAGACTAATGTGGTGCCAGTATATAAAATCAGATTAATGTGGTGCCAGTATATAAAATCAGATTAATGTGGTGCCAGTATATAACATCAGATTAATGTGGTGCCAGTATATAAAATCAGATTAATGTGGTGCCAGTATATAAAATCGGACTAATGTGGTGCCAGTATATAAAATCAGATTAATGTGGTGCCAGTATATAAGAATACATTAATGTGGTGCCGGTATATAAGAACAGACTAATGTGGTGCCAGTATATAAGAACAGATTAATGTGGCGCCAGTATATAAGAACAGACTAATGTGGTGCCAGTGTATAAGAACAGACACATGTGGTGCCAGTATATAAGAACAGACTAATGTGGTGCCAGTGTATAAAAACAGACTAATGTGGTGCCAGTATATAAAAACAGATTAATGTGGTGCCAGTATATACAATCAGATTAATGTGGTGCCAGTATATAAAATCTGATTAATGTGGTGCCAGTATATAAAATCATATTAATGTGGTGCCAGTATATAAAATCAGACTAATGTGGTGCCAGTATATAAAATCAGATTAATGTGGTGCCAGTATATAAGAACAGATTAATGTGGTGCCAGTATATAAAATCAGATTAATGTGGTGTCAGTATATAAAATCAGATTAATGTGGTGCCAGTTTATGAAATCAGACTAGTGTGGTGCCAGTATATAACATCAGATTAATGTGGTGCCAGTATATAAGAACAGATTAATGTGGTGCCAGTATATAAAATCAGATTAATGTGGTGCCAGTATATAAGAACAGATTAATGTGGTGCCAGTATATAAAATCAGATTAATGTGGTGCCAATATATAAGAACAGATTAATGTGGTGCCAGTATATAAAATCAGATTAATGTGGTGCCAGTATATAAAATCAGATTAATGTGGTGCCAGTATATAAAATCAGATTAATGTGGTGCCAGTATATAACGGCAGACTAATGTGGTGCCAGTATATAAAATAAGATTAATGTAGTGCCAGTATATAAGAACAGATTAATGTGGTGCCAGTATATAAAATCAGATTAATGTGGTGCCAGTATATAAGAACAGATTAATGTGGTGCCAGTATATAAAATCAGATTAATGTGGTGCCAATATATAAGAACAGATTAATGTGGTGCCAGTATATAAAATCAGATTAATGTGGTGCCAGTATATAAAATCAGATTAATGTGGTGCCAGTATATAAAATCAGATTAATGTGGTGCCAGTATATAACGGCAGACTAATGTGGTGCCAGTATATAAAATCAGATTAATGTAGTGCCAGTATATAAGAACAGACTAATGTGGTGCCAGTATATAAAATCAGATTAATGTGGTGCCAGTATATAAAATCAGATTAATGTGGTGCCAGTATATAAGAACAGATTAATGTGGTGCCAGTATATAAGAACAGATTAATGTGGTGCCAGTATATAAGAACAGACTAATGTGGTGCCAGCATATAAGAACAGACAAATGTGGTGCCAGAATATAAGAACAGACTAATGTGGTGCCAGTATATAAAATCAGATTAATGTGGTGCCAGTATATAAAATCAGATTAATGTGGTGCCAGTATATAACATCAGATTAATGTGGTGCCAGTATATAAAATCAGATTAATGTGGTGCCAGTATATAAAATCGGACTAATGTGGTGCCAGTATATAAAATCAGATTAATGTGGTGCCAGTATATAAGAATACATTAATGTGGTGCCGGTATATAAGAACAGACTAATGTGGTGCCAGTATATAAGAACAGATTAATGTGGCGCCAGTATATAAGAACAGACTAATGTGGTGCCAGTGTATAAGAACAGACACATGTGGTGCCAGTATATAAGAACAGACTAATGTGGTGCCAGTGTATAAGAACAGACTAATGTGGTGCCAGTATATAAGAACAGATTAATGTGGTGCCAGTATATAAAATCAGATTACTGTGGTGCCAGTATATAAAATCTGATTAATGTGGTGCCAGTATATAACATCATATTAATGTGGTGCCAGTATATAAAATCAGACTAATGTGGTGCCAGTATATAAAATCAGATTAATGTGGTGCCAGTATATAAGAACAGATTAATGTGGTGCCAGTATATAAAATCAGATTAATGTGGTGTCAGTATATAAAATCAGATTAATGTGGTGCCAGTTTATGAAATCAGACTAATGTGGTGCCAGTATATAAAATCAGATTAATGTGGTGCCAGTATATAAGAACAGATTAATGTGGTGCCAGTATATAAAATCAGATTAATGTGGTGCCAGTATATAAGAACAGATTAATGTGGTGCCAGTATATAAAATCAGATTAATGTGGTGCCAATATATAAGAACAGATTAATGTGGTGCCAGTATATAAAATCAGATTAATGTGGTGCCAGTATATAAAATCAGATTAATGTGGTGCCAGTATATAAAATCAGATTAATGTGGTGCCAGTATATAACGGCAGACTAATGTGGTGCCAGTATATAAAATCAGATTAATGTAGTGCCAGTATATAAGAACAGACTAATGTGGTGCCAGTATATAAAATCAGATTAATGTGGTGCCAGTATATAAAATCAGATTAATGTGGTGCCAGTATATAAAATCAGATTAATGTGGTGCCAGTATATAAGAATACATTAATGTGGTGCCGGTATATAAGAACAGACTAATGTGGTGCCAGTATATAAGAACAGATTAATGTGGCGTCAGTATATAAGAACAGACAAATGTGGTGCCAGTATATAAGAACAGACTAATGTGGTGCCAGTGTATAAGAACAGACTAATGTGGTGCCAGTATATAAGAACAGATTAATGTGGTGCCAGTATATAAAATCAGATTACTGTGGTGCCAGTATATAAAATCAGATTAATGTGGTGCCAGTATATAAAATCAGACTAATGTGGTGCCAGTATATAAAATCAGATTAATATGGTGCCAGTATATAAAATCAGACTAATGTGGTGCCAGTATATAAAATCAGACTAATGTGGTGCCAGTATATAAAATCAGATTAATGTGGTGCCAGTATATAAGAACAGACTAATGTGGTGCCAGTATATAAGAACAGATTAATGTGGTGCCAGTATATAAAATCAGATTACTGTGGTGCCAGTATATAAAATCAGATTAATGTGGTGCCAGTATATAAAATCAGACTAATGTGGTGCCAGTATATAAAATCAGATTAATGTGGTGCCAGTATATAAAATCAGACTAATGTGGTGCCAGTATATAAAATCAGACTAATGTGGTGCCAGTATATAAAATCAGATTAATGTGGTGCCAGTATATAAAATCAGACTAATGTGGTGCCAGTATATAAAATCAGATTAATGTGGTGCCAGTTTATAAAATCAGACTAATGTGGTGCCAGTATATAAAATCAGATTAATGTGGTGCCAGTATATAAAATGAGATTAATGTGGTGTCAGTATATAACATCAGATTAATGTGGTGCCAGTATATAAAATCAGACTAATGTGGTGCCAGTATATACAATCAGATTAATGTGGTGCCAGTATATAAGAACAGATTAATGTGGTGCCAGTATATAAAATCACATTAATGTGGTGCCAGTATATAAGAACAGACTAATGTGGTGCCAGTATATAAAATCAGACTAATGTGGTGCCAGTATATAAGAACAGACTAATGTGGTGCCAGTATATAAAATCAGATTAAGGTGGTGCCAGTATATAAAATCAGATTAATGTGGTGCCAGTATATAAAAACAGATTAATGTGGTGCCAGTATATAAGAACAGACTAATGTGGTGCCAGTATATAAAATCAGATTAAGGTGGTGCCAGTATATAAAATCAGACTAATGTGGTGCCAGTATATAAAAACAGATTAATGTGGTGCCAGTATATAAGGACAGACTAATATGGTGCCAGTATATAAGAACAGACTAATGTGGTGCCAGTATATAAGAACAGATTAATGTGGTGCCAGTATATAAAAACAGATTAATGTGGTGCCAGTATATAAGGACAGACTAATATGGTGCCAGTATATAAGAACAGACTAATGTGGTGCCAGTATATAAGAACAGATTAATGTGGTGCCAGTATATAAAAACAGATTAATGTGGTGCCAGTATATAAGGACAGACTAATATGGTGCCAGTATATAAGAACAGACTAATGTGGTGCCAGTATATAAAAACAGATTAATGTGGTGCCAGTATATAAGGACAGACTAATATGGTGCCAGTATATAAGAACAGACTAATGTGGTGCCAGTATATAAGAACAGATTAATGTGGTGCCAGTATATATAAGAACAGACTAATGTGGTGCCAGTATATAAAATCAGATTAATGTGGTGCCAGTATATAAAATCAGATTAATGTGGTGCCAGTATATAAAAACAGATTAATGTGGTGCCAGTATATAAGAACAGACTAATGTGGTGCCAGTATATAAAATCAGATTAAGGTGGTGCCAGTATATAAAATCAGACTAATGTGGTGCCAGTATATAAAAACAGATTAATGTGGTGCCAGTATATAAGGACAGACTAATATGGTGCCAGTATATAAGAACAGACTAATGTGGTGCCAGTATATAAGAACAGATTAATGTGGTGCCAGTATATATAAGAACAGACACATGCGGTGCCAGTATATAAGAACAGACTAATGTGGTGCCAGTGTATAAGAACAGACTAATGTGGTGCCAGTATATAAGAACAGATTAATGTGGTGCCAGTATATAAAATCAGATTACTGTGGTGCCAGTATATAAAATCTGATTAATGTGGTGCCAGTATATAACATCATATTAATGTGGTGCCAGTATATACAATCAGACTAATGTGGTGCCAGTATATAAAATCAGATTAATGTGGTGCCAGTATATAAGAACAGATTAATGTGGTGCCAGTATATAAAATCAGATTAATGTGGTGTCAGTATATAAAATCAGATTAATGTGGTGCCAGTTTATGAAATCAGACTAATGTGGTGCCAGTATATAAAATAAGATTAATGTAGTGCCAGTATATAAGAACAGATTAATGTGGTGCCAGTATATAAAATCAGATTAATGTGGTGCCAGTATATAAAATCAGATTAATGTGGTGCCAATATATAAGAACAGATTAATGTGGTGCCAGTATATAAAATCAGATTAATGTGGTGCCAGTATATAAAATCAGATTAATGTGGTGCCAGTATATAAAATCAGATTAATGTGGTGCCAGTATATAACGGCAGACTAATGTGGTGCCAGTATATAAAATCAGATTAATGTAGTGCCAGTATATAAGAACAGACTAATGTGGTGCCAGTATATAAAATCAGATTAATGTGGTGCCAGTATATAAAATCAGATTAATGTGGTGCCAGTATATAAAATCAGATTAATGTGGTGCCAGTATATAAGAATACATTAATGTGGTGCCGGTATATAAGAACAGACTAATGTGGTGCCAGTATATAAGAACAGATTAATGTGGCGTCAGTATATAAGAACAGACAAATGTGGTGCCAGTATATAAGAACAGACTAATGTGGTGCCAGTGTATAAGAACAGACTAATGTGGTGCCAGTATATAAGAACAGATTAATGTGGTGCCAGTATATAAAATCAGATTACTGTGGTGCCAGTATATAAAATCAGATTAATGTGGTGCCAGTATATAAAATCAGACTAATGTGGTGCCAGTATATAAAATCAGATTAATATGGTGCCAGTATATAAAATCAGACTAATGTGGTGCCAGTATATAAAATCAGACTAATGTGGTGCCAGTATATAAAATCAGATTAATGTGGTGCCAGTATATAAAATCAGACTAATGTGGTGCCAGTATATAAAATCAGATTAATGTGGTGCCAGTTTATAAAATCAGACTAATGTGGTGCCAGTATATAAAATCAGATTAATGTGGTGCCAGTATATAAAATGAGATTAATGTGGTGTCAGTATATAACATCAGATTAATGTGGTGCCAGTATATAAAATCAGACTAATGTGGTGCCAGTATATACAATCAGATTAATGTGGTGCCAGTATATAAGAACAGATTAATGTGGTGCCAGTATATAAAATCACATTAATGTGGTGCCAGTATATAAGAACAGACTAATGTGGTGCCAGTATATAAAATCAGATTAATGTGGTGCCAGTATATAAGAACAGACTAATGTGGTGCCAGTATATAAAATCAGATTAAGGTGGTGCCAGTATATAAAATCAGATTAATGTGGTGCCAGTATATAAAAACAGATTAATGTGGTGCCAGTATATAAGAACAGACTAATGTGGTGCCAGTATATAAAATCAGATTAAGGTGGTGCCAGTATATAAAATCAGACTAATGTGGTGCCAGTATATAAAAACAGATTAATGTGGTGCCAGTATATAAGGACAGACTAATATGGTGCCAGTATATAAGAACAGACTAATGTGGTGCCAGTATATAAGAACAGATTAATGTGGTGCCAGTATATAAAAACAGATTAATGTGGTGCCAGTATATATGACAGACTAATATGGTGCCAGTATATAAGAACAGACTAATGTGGTGCCAGTATATAAGAACAGATTAATGTGGTGCCAGTATATAAAAACAGATTAATGTGGTGCCAGTATATAAGGACAGACTAATATGGTGCCAGTATATAAGAACAGACTAATGTGGTGCCAGTATATAAAAACAGATTAATGTGGTGCCAGTATATAAGGACAGACTAATATGGTGCCAGTATATAAGAACAGACTAATGTGGTGCCAGTATATAAGAACAGATTAATGTGGTGCCAGTATATATAAGAACAGACTAATGTGGTGCCAGTATATAAAATCAGATTAATGTGGTGCCAGTATATAAAATCAGATTAATGTGGTGCCAGTATATAAAAACAGATTAATGTGGTGCCAGTATATAAGAACAGACTAATGTGGTGCCAGTATATAAAATCAGATTAAGGTGGTGCCAGTATATAAAATCAGACTAATGTGGTGCCAGTATATAAAAACAGATTAATGTGGTGCCAGTATATAAGGACAGACTAATATGGTGCCAGTATATAAGAACAGACTAATGTGGTGCCAGTATATAAGAACAGATTAATGTGGTGCCAGTATATATAAGAACAGACACATGCGGTGCCAGTATATAAGAACAGACTAATGTGGTGCCAGTGTATAAGAACAGACTAATGTGGTGCCAGTATATAAGAACAGATTAATGTGGTGCCAGTATATAAAATCAGATTACTGTGGTGCCAGTATATAAAATCTGATTAATGTGGTGCCAGTATATAACATCATATTAATGTGGTGCCAGTATATACAATCAGACTAATGTGGTGCCAGTATATAAAATCTGATTAATGTGGTGCCAGTATATAACATCATATTAATGTGGTGCCAGTATATACAATCAGACTAATGTGGTGCCAGTATATAAAATCAGATTAATGTGGTGCCAGTATATAAGAACAGATTAATGTGGTGCCAGTATATAAAATCAGATTAATGTGGTGTCAGTATATAAAATCAGATTAATGTGGTGCCAGTTTATGAAATCAGACTAATGTGGTGCCAGTATATAAAATCAGATTAATGTGGTGCCAGTATATAAGAACAGATTAATGTGGTGCCAGTATATAAAATCAGATTAATGTGGTGCCAGTATATAAGAACAGATTAATGTGGTGCCAGTATATAAAATCAGATTAATGTGGTGCCACTATATAAGAACAGATTAATGTGGTGCCAGTATATAAAATCAGATTAATGTGGTGCCAGTATATAAAATCAGATTAATGTGGTGCCAGTATATAAAATCAGATTAATGTGGTGCCAGTATATAAAATCAGATTAATGTGGTGCCAGTATATAAAATCAGATTAATGTGGTGCCAGTATATAAGAACAGATTAATGTGGTGCCAGTATATAAAATCAGATTAATGTGGTGCCAGTATATAAAATCAGATTAATGTGGTGCCAGTATATAAAATCAGATTAATGTGGTGCCAGTATATAAGAATACATTAATGTGGTGCCGGTATATAAGAACAGACTAATGTGGTGCCAGTATATAAGAACAGATTAATGTGGCGTCAGTATATAAGAACAGACAAATGTGGTGCCAGTATATAAGAACAGACTAATGTGGTGCCAGTGTATAAGAACAGACTAATGTGGTGCCAGTATATAAGAACAGATTAATGTGGTGCCAGTATATAAAATCAGATTACTGTGGTGCCAGTATATAAAATCAGATTAATGTGGTGCCAGTATATAAAATCAGACTAATGTGGTGCCAGTATATAAAATCAGATTAATATGGTGCCAGTATATAAAATCAGACTAATGTGGTGCCAGTATATAAAATCAGACTAATGTGGTGCCAGTATATAAAATCAGATTAATGTGGTGCCAGTATATAAGAACAGACTAATGTGGTGCCAGTATATAAGAACAGATTAATGTGGTGCCAGTATATAAAATCAGATTACTGTGGTGCCAGTATATAAAATCAGATTAATGTGGTGCCAGTATATAAAATCAGACTAATGTGGTGCCAGTATATAAAATCAGATTAATGTGGTGCCAGTATATAAAATCAGACTAATGTGGTGCCAGTATATAAAATCAGACTAATGTGGTGCCAGTATATAAAATCAGATTAATGTGGTGCCAGTATATAAAATCAGACTAATGTGGTGCCAGTATATAAAATCAGATTAATGTGGTGCCAGTTTATAAAATCAGACTAATGTGGTGCCAGTATATAAAATCAGATTAATGTGGTGCCAGTATATAAAATGAGATTAATGTGGTGTCAGTATATAACATCAGATTAATGTGGTGCCAGTATATAAAATCAGACTAATGTGGTGCCAGTATATACAATCAGATTAATGTGGTGCCAGTATATAAGAACAGATTAATGTGGTGCCAGTATATAAAATCACATTAATGTGGTGCCAGTATATAAGAACAGACTAATGTGGTGCCAGTATATAAGAACAGACTAATGTGGTGCCAGTATATAAGAACAGATTAATGTGGTGCCAGTATATAAAATCAGATTAAGGTGGTGCCAGTATATAAAATCAGACTAATGTGGTGCCAGTATATAAAAACAGATTAATGTGGTGCCAGTATATAAGGACAGACTAATATGGTGCCAGTATATAAAATCAGATTAAGGTGGTGCCAGTATATAAAATCAGACTAATGTGGTGCCAGTATATAAAAACAGATTAATGTGGTGCCAGTATATAAGGACAGACTAATATGGTGCCAGTATATAAGAACAGACTAATGTGGTGCCAGTATATAAGAACAGATTAATGTGGTGCCAGTATATAAAAACAGATTAATGTGGTGCCAGTATATAAGGACAGACTAATATGGTGCCAGTATATAAGAACAGACTAATGTGGTGCCAGTATATAAGAACAGATTAATGTGGTGCCAGTATATAAAAACAGATTCATGTGGTGCCAGTATATAAGGACAGACTAATATGGTGCCAGTATATAAGAACAGACTAATGTGGTGCCAGTATATAAAAACAGATTAATGTGGTGCCAGTATATAAGGACAGACTAATATGGTGCCAGTATATAAGAACAGACTAATGTGGTGCCAGTATATAAGAACAGATTAATGTGGTGCCAGTATATATAAGAACAGACTAATGTGGTGCCAGTATATAAAATCAGATTAATGTGGTGCCAGTATATAAAATCAGATTAATGTGGTGCCAGTATATAAAAACAGATTAATGTGGTGCCAGTATATAAGAACAGACTAATGTGGTGCCAGTATATAAAATCAGATTAAGGTGGTGCCAGTATATAAAATCAGACTAATGTGGTGCCAGTATATAAAAACAGATTAATGTGGTGCCAGTATATAAGGACAGACTAATATGGTGCCAGTATATAAGAACAGACTAATGTGGTGCCAGTATATAAGAACAGATTAATGTGGTGCCAGTATATATAAGAACAGACTAATGTGGTGCCAGTATATAAAATCAGATTAATGTGGTGCCAGTATATAAGAACAGACTAATGTGGTGCCAGTATATAAAATCTGATTAATGTGGTGCCAGTATATAAGAACAGATTAATGTGGTGCCAGTATATAAAATCAGATTAATGTGGTGCCAGTATATAAGAACAGATTAATGTGGTGCCAGTATATAAGAACAGATTAATGTGGTGCCAGTATATAAAATCAGATTAATGTGGTGCCAGTACATAAAATCAGATTAATGTGGTGCCAGTATATAAAATCAGATTAATGTGGTGCCAGTATATAAGAACAGATTAATGTGGTGCCAGTATATAAAATCAGATTAATGTGGTGCCAATATATAAAATCAGATTAATGTGGTGCCAGTATGTGTATCCCACATTTGGTATATTATATTCACTCTGCCCACAAATGAAATGTAATAGCTGTCATAAAACCTAAGACACTCAAGATTAGCAGCATGGATTGGAATGAGCTGGAGAGAAGAAGAGAGGCGGCAGGGTAGCCTAGTGGTTAGAGTGTTGGACTAGTAACCGGAATGAGCAGGAGAGAAGAAGAGAGAACAGCAGCATGGATTGGAATGAGCTGGAGAGAAGAAGAGAGAACAGCAGCATGGATTGGAATGAGCAGGAGAGAAGAAGAGAGAACAGCAGCATGGATTGGAATAAGCTGGAGAGAAGAAGAGAGAACAGCAGCATGGATTGGAATGAGCTGGAGAGAAGAAGAGAGAACAGCAGCATGGATTGGAATGAGCTGGAGAGAAGAAGAGAGAACAGCAGCATGGATTGGAATAAACTGGAGAGAAGAAGAGAGAACAGCAGCATGGATTGGAATGAGCTGGAGAGAAGAAGAGAGAACAGCAGCATGGATTGGAATAAGCTGGAGAGAAGAAGAGAGAACAGCAGCATGCATTGGAATAAGCTGGAGAGAAGAAGAGAGAACAGCAGCATGGATTGGAATGAGCTGGAGAGAAGAAGAGAGAACAGCAGCATGGATTGGAATAAGCTGGAGAGAAGAAGAGAGAACAGCAGCATGGATTGGAATGAGCTGGAGAGAAGAAGAGAGAACAGCAGCATGGATTGGAATGAGCTGGAGAGAAGAAGAGAGAACAGCTGCATGGGTTGGAATGAGCTGGAGAGAAGAAGAGAGAACCGCAGCATGGGTTGGAATGAGCTGGAGAGAAGAAGAGAGAACAGCAGCACGGGTTGGAATGAGCAGGAGAGAAGAAGAGAAAACAGCAGCATGGATTGGAATGAGCAAGAGAGAAGAAGAGAGAACAGCAGCATGGATTGGAATGAGCAGGAGAGAAGAAGAGAGAACAGCAGCATGGATTGGAATGAGCTGGAGAGAAGAAGAGAGAACAGCAGCATGGATTGGAATGAGCTGGAGAGAAGAAGAGAGAACAGCAGCATGGATTGGAATAAGCTGGAGAGAAGAAGAGAGAACAGCAGCAAGGATTGGAATGAGCTGGAGAGAAGAAGAGAGAACAGCAGCATGGATTGGAATGAGCTGGAGAGAAGAAGAGAGAACAGCAGCATGGATTGGAATGAGCTGGAGAGAAGAAGAGAGAACAGCAGCATGGATTGGAATAAGCTGGAGAGAAGAAGAGAGAACAGCAGCATGGATTGGAATGAGCTCGAGAGAAGAAGAGAGAACAGCAGCATGGATTGGAATGAGCTGGAGAGAAGAAGAGAGAACAGCAGCACGGGTTGGAATGAGCATGAGAGAAGAAGAGAAGACTTCCCTGAACTATGATGGAAAGGACTCATATCGGGTCTGCAGTAGATGTTCTTCTCATGTGCATTTCTTCAGTAAGCCGTATACAGTAAGTAGCTCTGTGGATAGGCCTCCCCAGGGGTAGATGTACCCCCAGGTTGTGAAGTACTGGCCTACAGTACAGCTACCTGAGGTGTGGTGGGCGTAACTAAGCAATCATATATTAGAGAGACTTGACTATCACATCAATGATTTGCATTCAATTAAACGTGTCCCCTTTCCCAGATCCCATCGACACAGACAGACATAGCTTATTTCTTCCAGTATGTGTAGCATACATTTGGTATCAATCCACATTCTATTCTATTTGGGCGGCAGGGTAGCCTAGTGGTTAGAGCGTTGGACAAGTAACCGAAAGTTTGCAAGTTCATATCCCCGAGCTGACAAGGTACAAATCTGTCGTTCTGCCCCTGAACAGGCATTTAACACACTGTTCCCAGGCCGTCATTGAAAATAAGAATTTGTTCTTAACTGATTTGCCTAGTTAAATAAATAAATAAAAGTTTAAAAAATTCTAGCCCCACATCACATGTCTGTGCTTGTCTGCCATATAATGTAACAGAGACATGGCTTTAAGTTCAATGCTTTGTCTAATTCAAAGTCAAATCTTTGCCAAGAACCCATCCAAGTAGACAAAGTGTATATGTTAAATATCTATTTCCTGGTGTCACATATGTTAGAGTGATTACAGTATTTTGTCCCCTCTGTGATTGTCAGTGTTCTGTCTTTGACCTCTGTGATCCTCCTCTGCTACAGGGCTATTTCAGAACAACAGTGTGGGAACCTCCCTCCCTTCACATAATGGGATGTAGACAAGTCACATCAAATTGCTGACGGGAAACAGGTAGGTTATTATAGACTGGTGACAGGCAGGTTATTATAGACTGATGAGAGGCCGGTTATTATAGACTGATGACAGGCTACAGGCCGGTTATTATAGACTGATGACAGGCCGGTTATTATAGATTGATGACAGGCCGGTTATTATAGACTGATGACAGGCTACAGGCCGGTTATTATAGACTGATGACAGGCCGGTTATTATAGACTGATGACAGGCTACAGGCCGGTTATTATAGACTGATGACAGGCCGGTTATTATAGACTGATGACAGGCTACAGGCCGGTTATTATAGACTGATGACAGGCCGGTTATTATAGACTGATGACAGGCTACAGGCCGGTTATTATAGACTGATGACAGGCTACAGGCAGGTTATTATAGACTGATGACAGGGAGGTTAGTATAGACTGATGACAGGCCGGTTATTATAGACTGATGACAGGCCGGTTATTATAGACTGATGACAGGCTACAGGCCGGTTATTATAGACTGATGACAGGCAACAGGCAGGTTATTATAGACTGATGACAGGCTACAGGCTGGTTATTATAGACTGATGACAGGCTACAGGCCGGTTATTATAGACTGATGACAGGCAACAGGCCGGTTATTATAGACTGATGACAGGCTACAGGCCGGTTATTATAGACTGATGACAGGCCGGTTATTATAGACTGATGACAGGCCGGTTATTATAGACTGATGACAGGCTACAGGTCGGTTATTATAGACTGATGACAGGCTGGTTATTATAGACTGATGACAGGCCGGTTATTATAGACTGATGACAGGCTACAGGCCGGTTATTATAGACTGATGACAGGCTACATACAGGTTATTATAGACTGATGACAGGGAGGTTAGTATGGACTGATGACAGGCCGGTTATTATAGACTGATGACAGGCTACAGGCCGGTAATTATAGACTGGTGACAGGCTACAGGCCGGTTATTATAGACTGATGACAGGCAACAGGCAGGTTATTATAGACTGATGACAGGCTACAGGCTGGTTATTATAGACTGATGACAGGCTACATGCCGGTTATTATAGACTGATTACAGGCCGGTTATTATAGACTGATGACAGGCTACAGGCCGGTTATTATAGACTGATGACAGGGAGGTTAGTATAGACTGATGACAGGCCGGTTTTCATAGACTGATGACAGGCTACAGGCCGGTAATTATAGACTGGTGACAGGCTACAGGCCGGTTATTATAGACTGATGACAGGCAACAGGCAGGTTATTATAGACTGATGACAGGCTACAGGCTGGTTATTATAGACTGATGACAGGCTACTGGCTGGTAATTATAGACTGATGACAGGCTACAGGCCGGTTATTATAGACTGATTACAGGCCGGTTATTATAGACTGGTGACAGGCTACAGGCCGGTTATTATAGACTCATGACAGGCTCCAGGCCGGTTGTTATAGACTGATGACAGGCCGGTTATTATAGACTGATGACAGGCCGGTTATTATAGACTGGTGACAGGCTACAGGCCGGTTATTATAGACTCATGACAGGCTCCAGGCCGGTTGTTATAGACTGATGACAGGCCGGTTATTATAGACTGATGACACGCCGGTTATTATAGACTGATGACAGGCCACTGGCTGGTTATTATAGACTGATGACAGGCTACAGGCCGGTTATTATAGACTGATGACAGGCAACAGGCCGGTTATTATAGACTGATGACAGGCTACAGGCCGGTTATTATAGACTGATGACAGGCCGGTTATTATAGACTGATGACAGAAAACCAGCAGTACTCCAGACCTGGTAGGATAAGAGTTTAACAGAAAACCAGCAGTACTCCAAACCTGGTAGGATAAGAGTTTAACAGAAAACCAGCAGTACTCCAGACCTGGTAGGATAGGAGTTTAACAGAAAACCAGCAGTACTCCAGACCTGGTAGGATAGGAGTTTAACAGAAAACCAGCAGTACTCCAGACCTGGTAGGATAGGAGTTTAACAGAAACCAGCAGTACTCCAGACCTGGTAGGATAAGAGTTTAACAGAAAACCAGCAGTACTCCAGACCTGGTAGGATAGGAGTTTAACAGAAAACCAGCAGTACTCCAGACCTGGTAGGATAGGAGTTTAACAGAAAACCAGCAGTACTCCAGACCTGGTAGGATAGGAGTTTAACAGAAAACCAGCAGTACTCCAGACCTGGTAGGATAGGAGCTTAACAGGAAACCAGCAGTACTCCAGACCTGGTCGGAAACCAGAAACACAAGCATTTCGCTACACTTGCATTAACATCTGCTAACCATGTGTATGTGACAACAAGAAAAAAGATTTTGAGAATCCCAAGTCATCAAGGCAAAGGGTGGCTACTTTGAATAATCTAAAATGTAAAATATATTTAGATTTGTTTAACAATTTTTTGGTGTTAGAATGACAATCACAGAGAAAGGGATGGTGCAACAAATCGTACAATTCCAACTATTGAATCCGGCAAGATAAGTATCTTAAGATAAGTATCTCAAGATAAGTATCTCGAGATAAGTATCTTGAGATAAGTATCTTGAGATAAGTATCTTAAGATAAGTATCTCAAGATAAGTATCTTGAGATAAGTATCTTGAGATAAGTATCTTAAGATAAGTATCTTGAGATAAGTATCTTGAGATAAGTATCTTGAGATAAGTATCTTGCAGGATTCAGTAGTTGGAATTGTACGATTTATTGAATTTTTTTGTCTCTCATCATCATTAAATCTCTGCTAACTAGGTCCATGGCAATCATTTGTGAACCATTTGCTTCCTGTTATCGAGATCAACCATTTGCCTCCTGTTATGGAGGTCAACCATTTGCTTCCTGTTATCGAGATCAACCATTTGCCTCCTGTTATGGAGGTCAACCATTTGCTTCCTGTTATCGAGGTCAACCATTTGCTTCCTGTTATGGAGGTGAACCATTTGTTTCCTGTTATGGAGGTCAACCATTTGCTTCCTGTTTTGGAGGTGAACCATTTGCTTCCTGTTATCGAGGTCAACCATTTGCTTCCTGTTATGGAGGTGAACCATTTGCTTCCTGTTATGGAGGTGAACCATTTGCTTCCTGTTATGGAGGTCAACCGTTTGCTTCCTGTTATGGAGGTCAACCATTTGCTTCCTGTTATGGAGGTCAACCATTTGCTTCCTGTTATGGAGGTCAACCATTTGCTTCCTGTTATCGAGGTCAACCATTTGCTTCCTGTTATGGAGGTCAACCATTTGCTTCCTGTTTTGGAGGTGAACCATTTGCTTCCTGTTATCGAGGTCAACCATTTGCTTCCTGTTATGGAGGTCAACCATTTGCTTCCTGTTATGGAGGTGAACCATTTGCTTCCTCTTATGGAGGTCAACCATTTGCTTCCTGTTATCGAGGTCAACCATTTGCTTCCTGTCATCGAGGTCAATGTTATTTAAGGGTTAGTGCTACCACCGCAATCTGATTGGCTGCATTTTTGCCCTCAGCACAGCCTCAATTCGTCAGGTCATGGACTCTACAAGGTCTTTAAAGCGTTCCACAGGGATGTTGGCCCATGTTGACTCCAATGCTTCCCACAGTTGTGTCAAGCTGGTTGGATGTCCTTTGGGTGGTGGACCGTTCTTGATACGCACGGGAAACTGTTGAGTGTGAAAAACCCAGCAGCGTTGCAGTTTTTGACACAAACTGGTGCGCCTGGTACCTACTACCATACCCCGTTCAAAGGCACTTAAATATTTGGTCTTGCCCATTCACCCTCTGAATTCCCACAGACACAATCCATGTCTCAATGTTCACAAAGATTAAAAATCCTTCTTTAACGTGACTCCTCCCCTTCATCTACACTGATAGAAGTGGATTTAACAGGTGACATCAATAAGGGATCATAGCTTTCACCTGGATTCACCTGGTCAGTAATGGAAAGAGTGGTTGTTCCTAATGTTTTGTACACTCAGTGTACGTGCGAGCATGCGTCTGTGTGTGTGTGTCCGTGTTTGTGTGTGCGCGCGCTCGCTCGCTCACATGCATATGTTATGTATGTACTACAGAAAATACACAATCATATTTATTATAATCAATATTTTGAACATAGTATATACAGTTTGCATATGACCTATGACCCAGGATATGATGAGTATCTCCATCCAGGTGAAGGGGGTGGTCGTCATCCTGAACAGCTGAGAGGGGTGGTCCTGTACTGTCATGTTAGGGAGCAGTTTGGTACCCTGGAAGCGATCCGCTGCATTCATTACCAGCAGGCCCAGGAAGATGGTGAAGGAAGCTGCATGGGCCACGAACTTCAGGAAGGGACCACGCATTATCTTCCCCAGCTGAGAAGAAGAAAGAAGATGAATAGTACCCCGATGGAATCACTGGGAACCCCAGAGACCAGAAGGACAGCCTTAAGGTAGATAAATAGTACCCCTATGGAACCATTGGGAACCCCAGAGACCAGAAGGACAGCCTTAAGGTAGATGAATAGTACCCCTATGGAACCCAGAGACCAGAAGGACAGCCTTAAGGTAGATGAATAGTACCCCTATGGAACCCCAGAGACCAGAAGGACAGCCTTAAGGTAGATGAATAGTACCCCGATGGAACCCCAGAGACCAGAAGGACAGCCTTAAGGTAGATGAATAGTACCCCGATGGAACCCCAGAGACCAGAAGGACAGCCTTAAGGTAGATGAATAGTACCCGTATGGAACCCCAGAGACCAGAAGGACAGCCTTAAGGTAGATGAATAGTACCCCGATGGAACCCCAGAGACCAGAAGGACAGCCTTAAGGTAGATGAATAGTACCCCGATGGAACCCCAGAGACCAGAAGGACAGCCTTAAGGTAGATAAATAGTACCCCTATGGAACCCCAGAGACCAGAAGGACAGCCTTAAGGTAGATGAATAGTACCCCTATGGAACCCCAGAGACCAGAAGGACAGCCTTAAGGTAGATGAATAGTACCCCGATGGAACCCCAGAGACCAGAAGGACAGCCTTAAGGTAGATGAATAGTACCCTATGGAACCCCAGAGACCAGAAGGACAGCCTTAAGGTAGATGAATAGTACCCCTATGGAACCCCAGAGACCAGAAGGACAGCCTTAAGGTAGATGAATAGTACCCCTATGGAACCCCAGAGACCAGAAGGACAGCCTTAAGGTAGATGAATAGTACCCCTATGGAACCCCAGAGACCAGAAGGACAGCCTTAAGGTAGATGAATAGTACCCCTATGGAACCCCAGAGACCAGAAGGACAGCGTTAAGGTAGATGAATAGTACCCCTATGGAACCCCAGAGACCAGAAGGACAGCCTTAAGGTAGATGAATAGTACCCGATGGAACCCCAGAGACCAGAAGGACAGCCTTAAGGTAGATGAATAGTACCCCTATGGAACCCCAGAGACCAGAAGGACAGCCTTAAGGTAGATGAATAGTACCCCTATAGAACCCAGAGACCAGAAGGACAGCCTTAAGGTAGATGAATAGTACCCCTATGGAACCCCAGAGACCAGAAGGACAGCCTTAAGGTAGATGAATAGTACCCCTATGGAACCCCAGAGACCAGAAGGACAGCCTTAAGGTAGATGAATAGTACCCCTATGGAACCCCAGAGACCAGAAGGACAGCCTTAAGGTAGATGAATAGTACCCCTATGGAACCCCAGAGACCAGAAGGACAGCCTTAAGGTAGATGAATAGTACCCCTATGGAACCCCAGAGACCAGAAGGACAGCCTTAAGGTAGATGAATAGTACCCCTATGGAACCCCAGAGACCAGAAGGACAGCCTTAAGGTAGATGAATAGTACCCCTATGGAACCCCAGAGACCAGAAGGACAGCCTTAAGGTAGATGAATAGTACCCCTATAGAACCCAGAGACCAGAAGGACAGCCTTAAGGTAGATGAATAGTACCCCTATGGAACCCCAGAGACCAGAAGGACAGCCTTAAGGTATATGAATAGTACCCCGATGGAACCCCAGAGACCAGAAGGACAGCCTTAAGGTAGATGAATAGTACCCCGATGGAACCCCAGAGACCAGAAGGACAGCCTTACGGTTTCGAGGGCAACATTGTGGCATACAAGTCTCTAGGGTTTTATCTCATCACAAAAACATGATTCCAAATCACTTCCACTACAGGTATAAGCAGTGTAAGCTGACCTTGCAAGTCGGTGCCACCCAGTAGAGCAGAGCCAGGACAGGCAGTCCAACAGCTACACCCAGAACTACCAGAAACTTGACAACGTTGGTCTGCTGTCTCAGTCCAGACAGGTTCTCGTACCAGATAGACATGAGCTGCTGCTGACAGTTTGGATGGGCTATGAACTACGATGGAGGGATGAGAAGAGAAAGATAAGTAGAGATTGTGGAGGGATGAAAGTGTGTGTCTCTCAATAACATATTAAAAAGTAAAACCTCATATGACCCTCCGCTCCCCTAACTTAGCAATCATTGCTTTTCTGTGTCCTATTGTGGCAGTGAAAAGCATAATTGCTCATCCAGACATTTGTTGAGCCACAACAACACCAACCGTATGTCTGCTGATAACAATTACCCTCACCTTCTTCAGTTCATATTTTATTGCAAGCTTTAGTCTTATAGAACTTGGTCTTTCATGTGGCTCATTGTTTTCACTGGCATCAATGTCCCCATTCAAGATGGCCTCCACCTCCTCCGTGTTACGGCACAGGTCCAGCAGTCCGACCACAAAGTCTTCACATTGCACGGACAGTTCCTTGTAATCTTTCTGTAACAGAAGAAAGAAACATTTAATGAAAGAAAGTGGTTAAAGGAGAGAACCTTTTCAACCAACGTCTACTTAAAAGTGTACCGAGCTCCAAGTGCAACTACAATTTAGGGATTAGTCTGTACCATACGGTTAGTTCTCAAAAGGTCTGAGGGAAATACAATGACCCTACATGAAATGTACTTTCTCACACTTAGCCTCCAGTCACACCCTATAGGCTATAGCCCGTCCAATCAGAGAACCATAATCATCAGCAAACACATGAGAATAGGAAAGCTTCAAATCCAACCCTCTTCAGGAGTGATTGGCAGAAAATTACACATGAACAACTAAAACTAACACAATGGTTAAGAATGCTGTCTTAAAGCATTGTGACATGACAAACACCATCTGTTGAAGTATGACAGAAATCAGCTAGTTGATGCTTCGGAAAATATTCAGACCCAACTAGGCAAGTCAGTTAAGAACAGATTCTTATTTACTACGGACCACTGCACCACTCAGGAGTCCAGCCTTATTCTAAAATTGATTGAATAAATACAAATCCTCACCAATCAACACACATTACCCCATAATGACAAAGTGAAAACAGGTTTGTAGAAATTGTTTCAGATTTATATAAAATAAAATAAAATCAGACCCTTTGTTATGAGACTCAAAATTGATCTCAGGTGCATCCTGTTTCCATTGATCATCCTTGAGATGTTTCTACAACTTGATTGGAGTCCACCTGTGTAAATTCAATTGATTTGACATGATTTGGAAAGGCACACCCGTCTATATAAGATCCTAGAGTTGACAGTGCAGGTCAGTGAAAAACGAAGCCATGATGTTGAAGGAATTGTCAGAAGAGGTCCAAGACAGGATTGTGCACAGATCTGGGGAAGGGTACCAAAACATTTCTGCAGAATTGAAGGTCCCCAAGAACACAGTGGCCTCCATCATTCTTAAATGGAAGAAGTTTGGAACCACCAAGAGCTGGCCACCTGGCGAAACAGAGTAATCTGGGAGAAGGACATTGGTCAGAGAGGTGGCTAAGAACCTGATGGTCGCTCTGACATTGCTCCAGAGTTCCTCTGTGGAGATGACAGAATCTTCCAGAAAGACAACCATTCTTCCAGAAAGACAACCATTCCTGCAGAACACCAATCAGGCCTTTGCAGTAAAAGTGGCAGATGGAAGCCACTGCTCAGTAAAAGACACATGACAGCCCGCTTGGAGTTTGCTTGGAATTTGCCAAAAGGCACCTAAAGGACTCTCAGACCATGAAAAACAAGATTCTCTGGTCTGATGAAACGTCGATTGAACTCTTTGGTCTGAATGCCAAGCGTCACATCTGGAGGAAACCTGGCACCATCCCTACGGTGAAGCATGGTGGTGGCAGCATCATGCTGTGAGGATGTTTTTCAGCGGGAGGGACTGGGAGACTAGTCAGGATCGAGAACAAGATAAACTGAGAAAAGTACAGAGAGATCCAGAACGCTCAGGACCTCAGACTGGGGCGAAGGTTCAACTTCCCACAGGACAATGACCCTAGGCACACAGGCAAGACAACGCAGGAGTGGCTTCGGGACATGTCTCTGTAGAGAAGAATGTGAGGAACACACCAAATTCAGGTGTGCCAAGCTTGTAGCGTCATACCCAAGAAGACTTGAGGCTGTAATCGCTACCAAGGGAGCTTCAACAAAATCCTGGGTCTGAATACTTATGTAAATAGTCTGAATACTTAATGTGATATTATAATTTTTATTTATTTGCGAACATGTCTTAAAACGGGGCGGCAGGGTAGCCTAGTGGTTAGAGCATTGGGCTAGTAACTGAAAGGTTGCAAGTTCAAATCCCCGAGCTGACAAGGTACAAATCTGTCGTTCTGCCCCTGAACAGGCAGTTAACCCACTGTTCCTAGGCCGTCATTGAAAATAAGAATGTGTTCTTAACTGACTTGCCTGGTTAAATAAAGGTAAAAAAAAAAATAAAAAAAAAAAAACGGGTTTTGCTTTGTCATTATGGGGTATTGCTTTGTCATTATGGGGTATTGTGATGTCATTATGGGGTATTGTGATGTCATTATGGGGTATTGTGATGTCATTATGGGGTATTGTGATGTCATTATGGGGTATTGTGTGTAGATTGATAAGATTTTAGAATAAGGCTGTAACGTAAACAAAAATGTGGGAAAAGTCAAAGGGGTCTGAATACTTTCCGAATGCACTGTATCTGGAACAAGTACCGTACACCTACGTGTAGTCAGAGGCCACTGACATGCTAAACACGGGCCACGCCAGGTACACCCACATCCTCACAAATATTCATTATGTACAAACACAGCTTAGTTTCAGATAAAAGTATTATAATTCATTCAGTACTCCAGGCATGTATCCCCAAATGACACCCTATTCACTATATACTGTAGTACACTAATTCCTGGTCAAAAGTAGTGCACTATACAGGAAATAGGGTGCCATTTGGGATGTAGTCCAGGTTTCTATAGTAACAGCTTAATTACAGTACATTTTCCTGACCACCTTTCTGCCTCATCCATTGCCTTTCTCCCCGTGGAATATCATGCTCGTCAAAATAAACAACACCCTACAGCAAAGGCACTGTGTAAAGGGATCCTAAATGATAACGGGTGAATGCATTCACTATATCCCATTATATTCCATGTATTTATTATGGCTCCCCATTAGTTCCTGCAGAAGCTACTCTTCCTGGGGTTTATTATGGCTCCCCATTAGTTCCTGCAGCAGCTACTCTTCCTGGGGTTTATTATGGATCCCCATTAGTTCCTGCAGCAGCTACTCTTCCTGGGGTTTATTATGGATCCCCATTAGTTCCTGCAGAAGCTACTCTTCCTGGGGTTTATTATGGATCCCCATTAGTTCCTGCAGCAGCTACTCTTCCTGGGGTTTATTATGGCTCCCCATTAGTTCCTGCAGCAGCTACTCTTCCTGGGGTTTATTATGGATCCCCATTAGTTCCTGCAGCAGCTACTCTTCCTGGGGTTTATTATGGATCCCCATTAGTTCCTGCAGAAGCTACTCTTCCTGGGGTTTATTATGGATCCCCATTAGTTCCTGCCAAGGCAGCAGCTACTCTTCCTGGGGTTTATTATGGATCCCCATTAGTTCCTGCCAAGGCAGCAGCTACTCTTCCTGGGGGTTATTATTGATCCCCATTAGTTCCTGCCAAGGCAGCAGCTACTCTTCCTGGGGTTTATTATGGATCCCCATTAGTTCCTGCCAAGGCAGCAGCTACTCTTCCTGGGGTTTATTATGGATCCCCATTAGTTCCTGCCAAGGCAGCAGCTACTCTTCCTGGGGTTTATTATGGATCCCCATTAGTTCCTGCCAAGGCAGCAGCTACTCTTCCTGGGGGTTATTATTGATCCCCATTAGTTCCTGCCAAGGCAGCAGCTACTCTTCCTGGGGTTTATTATGGATCCCCATTAGTTCCTGCCAAGGCAGCAGCTACTCTTCCTGGGGTTTATTATGGATCCCCATTAGTTCTTACTCTAAACATACAGGAAAGTTATAGAAGGTTGCATGAAATAGCTGTGAAATTATTTTAGAATATAATGTAATATATATATATATATATATATATATATATATATATATATATATATATATATAATAAATGATTCATGATGATTACTCCTCTCTCTCTCTCAGGGGAGCAGGTGTGGTTTAAAATGGGATGCAACCACAGCAAATAGATTAGAAGAACAACAGCCTTATGGGCCAGTTTTCCAGAATTGTGGAGCCCTAGACATTAAAAAACACTTCCAATAGTGTCGTTTTTAGGCTAGGATTAGGTTTTACCTGGGTCCTGTATATCTTTTGACCATCTCTCATGACCAGACTATGCAGTCTGTTAATAAACAACTTCTAATTTCATTAGCAAGGACACAACTTTGACATATAACTGAATTACTTGATGGGGCGTGTCATGCTCCCATTGCAGTACCTTAAACTCCTTCTCGATGTTAGCCAGGACAGCCAGCTCGTTGCTCAGCTCCAGGGCAGCCATCACAGGGTCTTTGCTAGAGAGAGCCATGTAGGCCGGGCTGGCCAGCCCTTTATAGGCGTTGATACGGGACCGAGAGTGGCTGAACGAGTCATGCTTCTGGTGGTAGCTGCAGGTGCCACACTTACAGAGGTAGTCGTGTGGTCGCTCGATACGGGCGTCCTTCCTCAGGAGGATGTGTACTACCTCGTACTCATGGCAGTGAGAGGCCAGGATGATGGGGGTGATGTCATGAGAAAACCGTGTACCATCCTCGTCATAGGAGAAGAAGTCGTCTTGTGTCTCTGCTCGGCCAGGACTGTCGACGAGCCTCCGTGTGTCTGCGAAGGCCCTGTGACTCAATATGGCCTCCACTATCCTAATGTATCCTTTACTGATTGCCAACAGTAGAGCATCCCCTATCCTGGCCAGATTATCCTTCTTCAGTAACAGCTCCGTAACCTCTAGATGCTCGTTGGCCACCGCCAGCTGCAATGCATTCTGGCCCATGTAGTCCACACAGTTGACGTTGAGTTCAGGAAGTTCCTCCAGCATCTTGCGGACCCCGGGGATGTTGCCGTACTCCGCCGCGTCCAGGAAGCGCTCCTCGGTCAGGGATAAGCTGGCTGAGCGGGCGCTGAACATGTAGGCCGGCCCCCGCATGCCCAGTCTCCGTGTCTTGGCCAGGGTCTGTCGAAGCATGGTGTGACGGTCCTCATTGATCCATCTGAACACCCAAAACATACAGAGAGAGTTAGAGAGGCTGGTTAATGGTAGCCTGGACTCTCAGGTCAGAGAGGCTGGTTAATGGTAGCCTGGACTGTCAAGTCAGAGAGAGTTAGAGAGGCTGGTTAATGGTAGCCTGGACTCTCAGGTCAGAGAGGCTGGTTAATGGTAGCCTGGACTGTCAAGTCAGAGAGAGTTAGAGAGGCTGGTTAATGGTAGCCTGGACTCTCAAGTCAGAGAGAGTTAGAGAGGCTGGTTAATGGTAGCCTGGACTCTCAGGTCAGAGAGGCTGGTTAATGGTAGCCTGGACTCTCAGGTCAGAGAGAGTTAGAGAGGCTGGTTAATGGTAGCCTGGACTCTCAGGTCAGAGAGAGTTAGAGAGGCTGGTTAATGGTAGCCTGGACTCTCAGGTCAGAGAGGCTGGTTAATGGTAGCCTGGACTCTCAGGTCAGAGAGAGTTAGAGAGGCTGGTTAATGGTAGCCTGGACTCTCAGGTCAGAGAGGCTGGTTTATGGTAGCCTGGACTCTCAGGTCAGAGAGAGTTAGAGAGGCTGGTTAATGGTAGCCTGGACTGTCAGGTCAGAGAGAGTTAGAGAGGCTGGTTAATGGTAGCCTGGACTGTCAGGTCAGAGAGAGTTAGAGAGGCTGGTTAATGGTAGCCTGGACTGTCAGGTCAGAGAGAGTTAGAGAGGCTGGTTAATGGTAGCCTGGACTCCTTTCCACTCCTCTCCCCTCCTCCCCTCCTCTCTTCTCTCCCCTCCTCCTCTCCCCTCTACTCCTCTCCACTCCTCTCCCCTCCTCTCTATTCTCTCCTCTCCTCATTTTTCCTCTCCCTTCTACTCCTCTCCACTCCTCTCCCCAACCCCCATTATATAGGGTACGTACATCACAATGAGCATATCAATCATCAACCCCCATTATATAGGGTACGTACGTCACAATGAGCATATCAATCACCAACCCCCATTATATAGGGTACGTACATCACAATGAGCATATCAATCATCAACCCCCATTATATAGGGTACGTACATCACAATGAGTATATCAATCATCAACCCCCATTATATAGGGTACGTACATCACAATGAGTATATCAATCATCAACCCCCATTATATAGGGTACGTCACAATGAGCATATCAATCATCAACACCCAGTATATAGGGTACGTCACAATGAGTATATCAATCATCAACCCCCATTATATAGGGTACGTACGTCACAATGAGTATATCAATCATCAACCCCCATTATATAGGGTACGTACATCACAATGAGTATATCAATCATCAACCCCCATTATATAGGGTACGTACATCACAATGAGTATATCAATCATCAACCCCCATTATATAGGGTACGTAGGTCACAATGAGTATATCAATCATCAACCCCCATTATATAGGGTACGTACATCACAATGAGTATATCAATCATCAACCCCCATTATATAGGGTACGTAGGTCACAATGAGTATATCAATCATCAACCCCCATTATATAGGGTACGTACATCACTATGAGTATATCAATCACCAACCCCCATTATATAGGGTAAGTACATCACAATGAGTATATCAATCATCAACCCCCATTATATAGGGTACGTAGGTCACAATGAGTATATCAATCATCAACCCCCATTATATAGGGTACGTAGGTCACAATGAGTATATCAATCATCAACCCCCATTATATAGGGTACGTACATCACTATGAGTATATCAATTATCAACCCCCATTATATAGGGTACGTACATCACAATGAGTATATCAATCATCAACCCCCATTATATAGGGTACATACATCACAATGAGTATATCAATCACCAACCCCCATTATATAGGGTAAGTACGTCACAATGAGCATATCAATCATCAACCCCCATTATATAGGGTACGTCACAATGAGAATATCAATCATCAACCCCCATTATATAGGGTACGTACGTCACAACCATTATATAGGGTACGTACATCACAATGAGTATATCAATCATCAACCCCCATTATATAGGGTACGTAGGTCACAATGAGTATATCAATCATCAACCCCCATTATATAGGGTACGTAGGTCACAATGAGTATATCAATCATCAACCCCCATTATATAGGGTACGTACATCACTATGAGTATATCAATTATCAACCCCCATTATATAGGGTACGTACATCACAATGAGTATATCAATCATCAACCCCCATTATATAGGGTACATACATCACAATGAGTATATCAATCATCAACCCCCATTATATAGGGTACATACATCACAATGAGTATATCAATCACCAACCCCCATTATATAGGGTAAGTACGTCACAATGAGCATATCAATCATCAACCCCCATTATATAGGGTACGTCACAATGAGCATATCAATCATCAACCCCCATTATATAGGGTACGTACGTCACAACCATTATATAGGGTACGTACATCACAATGAGTATATCAACCATCAACCCCATTATATAGGGTACGTAGGTCACAATGAGTATATCAATCATCAACCCCCATTATATAGGGTACGTACATCACAATGAGTATATCAATCATCAACCCCCATTATATAGGGTACGTAGGTCACAATGAGTATATCAATCATCAACCCCCATTATATAGGGTACGTACGTCACAACCATTATATAGGGTACGTACATCACAATGAGTATATCAATCATCAACCCCCATTATATAGGGTACGTCACAATGAGTATATAAATCATCAACCCCCATTATATAGGGTACGTCACAATGAGTATATAAATCATCAACCCCCATTATATAGGGTACGTCACAATGAGTATATCAATCATCAACCCCCATTATATAGGGTACGTACGTCACAATGAGCATATCAATCATCAACCCCCATTATATAGGGTACGTACATCACAATGAGTATATCAATCATCAACCCCCATTATATAGGGTACGTACATCACAATGAGTATATCAATCATCAACCCCCATTATATAGGGTACGTACATAACAATGAGTATATCAATCATCAACCCCCATTATATAGGGTACGTAGGTCACAATGAGTATATCAATCATCAACCCCCATTATATAGGGTACGTAGGTCACAATGAGTATATCAATCATCAACCCCCATTATATAGGGTACGTAGGTCACAATGAGTATATCAATCATCAACCCCCATTATATAGGGTACGTACATCACAATGAGTATATCAATCATCAACCCCCATTATATAGGGTACGTAGGTCACAATGAGTATATCAATCATCAACCCCCATTATATAGGGTACGTAGGTCACAATGAGTATATCAATCATCAACCCATATTATATAGGGTACGTACATCACTATGAGTATATCAATTATCAACCCCCATTATATAGGGTACGTACATCACAATGAGTATATCAATCATCAACCCCCATTATATAGGGTACATACATCACAATGAGTATATCAATCATCAATCCCCATTATATAGGGTACGTCACAACCATTATATAGGGTACGTACGTCACAACCATTATATAGGGTACGTACATCACAATGAGTATATCAATCATCAACCCCCATTATATAGGGTACGTCACAATGAGTATATCAATCATCAACCCCCATTATATAGGGTACGTACATCACAATGAGTATATCAATCATCAACCCCCATTATATAGGGTACGTACATCACAATGAGCATATCAATCATCAACCCCATTATATAGGGTACGTACATCACAATGAGTATATCAATCATCAACCCCATTATATAGGGTACGTACATCACAATGAGCATATCAATCATCAGCCCCCATTATATAGGGTACGTCACAATGAGTATATCAATCATCAACCCCCATTATATAGGGTACGTACGTCACAATGAGCATATCAATCATCAACCCCCATTATATAGGGTACGTACATCACAATGAGTATATCAATTATCAACCCCCATTATATAGGGTACGTACATCACAATGAGTATATCAATTATCAACCCCCATTATATAGGGTACGTACATCACAATGAGTATATCAATTATCAACCCCCATTATATAGGGTACGTACATCACAATGAGTATATCAATTATCAACCCCCATTATATAGGGTACGTACATCACAATGAGTATATCAATCATCAACCCCCATTATATAGGGTACGTACATCACAATGAGTATATCAATCATCAACCCCCATTATATAGGGTACGTACATCACAATGAGTATATCAATAATCAACCCCATTATATAGGGTACGTACATCACAATGAGTATATCAATCATCAACCCCCATTATATAGGGTACGTACATCACAATGAGTATATCAATCATCAACCCCCATTATATAGGGTACGTACGTCACAACCATTATATAGAATACGTACATCACAATGAGTATATCAATCATCAACCCCCATTATATAGGGTACGTACATCACAATGAGTATATCAATAATCAACCCCCATTATATAGGGTACGTACATCACAATGAGTATATCAATCATCAACCCCATTATATAGGGTACGTACATCACAATGAGTATATCAATTATCAACCCCCATTATATAGGGTACGTACGTCACAATGAGTATATCAATCATCAACCCCCATTATATAGGGTACGTCACAATGAGTATATCAATCATCAACCCCCATTATATAGGGTACGTCACAATGAGTATATCAATCATCAACCCCCATTATATAGGGTACGTCACAATGAGTATATCAATCATCAACCCCCATTATATAGGGTACGTACATCACAATGAGTATATCAATCATCAACCCCATTATATAGGGTACGTACATCACAATGAGTATATCAATCATCAACCCCCATTATATAGGGTACGTACGTCACAATGAGTATATCAATCATCAACCCCCATTATATAGGTACGTACATCACAATGAGTATATCAATCATCAACCCCCATTATATAGGGTACGTAGGTCACAATGAGTATATCAATCATCAACCCCCATTATATAGGGTACGTACATCACAATGAGTATATCAATCATCAACCCCCATTATATAGGGTACGTAGGTCACAATGAGCATATCAATCATCAACCCCCATTATATAGGGTACGTACATCACAATGAGTATATCAATCATCAACCCCCATTATATAGGGTACGTACGTCACAATGAGTATATCAATCATCAACCCCCATTATATAGGGTACGTACGTCACAATGAGTATATCAATCACCAACCCCATTATATAGGGTACGTACATCACAATGAGTATATCAATCATCAACCCCCATTATATAGGGTACGTACGTCACAATGAGCATATCAATCATCAACCCCCATTATATAGGGTACGTCACAACCATTATATAGGGTACGTACGTCACAATGAGCATATCAATCATCAACCCCCATTATATAGGGTACGTACATCACAATGAGTATATCAATCATCAACCCCCATTATATAGGGTACGTACATCACAATGAGTATATCAATCATCAACCCCCATTATATAGGGTACGTACATCACAATGAGTATATCAATCATCAACCCCCATTATATAGGGTACGTACATCACAATGAGTATATCAATCATCAACCCCCATTATATAGGTACGTACATCACAATGAGCATATCAATCATCAACCCCCATTATATAGGGTACGTACGTCACAATGAGTATATCAATCATCAACCCCCATTATATAGGGTGCGTACGTCACAATGAGTATATCAATCATCAACCCCCATTATATAGGGTACGTACATCACAATGAGTATATCAATCATCAACCCCCATTATATAGGGTACGTACATCACAATGAGTATATCAATCATCAACCCCCATTATATAGGGTACGTACATCACAATGAGTATATCAATTATCAACCCCCATTATATAGGGTACGTACATCACAATGAGCATATCAATCATCAACCCCCATTATATAGGGTACGTACGTCACAACCATTATATAGGGTACGTACATCACAATGAGTATATCAATCATCAACCCCATTATATAGGGTATGTAGGTCACAATGAGTATATCAATCATCAACCCCATTATATAGGGTACGTACATCACAATGAGTATATCAATTATCAACCCCCATTATATAGGGTACATACATCACAATGAGCATATCAATCATCAACCCCCATTATATAGGGTACGTACGTCACAACCATTATATAGGGTACGTACATCACAATGAGTATATCAATCATCAACCCCCATTATATAGGTACGTACATCACAATGAGTATATCAATTATCAACCCCCATTATATAGGGTACATACATCACAATGAGCATATCAATCATCAACCCCCATTATATAGGGTACGTACGTCACAATGAGTATATCAATCATCAACCCCCATTATATAGGGTACGTACATCACAATGAGCATATCAATCATCAACCCCCATTATATAGGGTACGTACATCACAATGAGCATATCAATCATCAACCCCCATTATATAGGGTACGTACGTCACAATGAGTATATCAATCATCAACCCCCATTATATAGGGTACGTACATCACAATGAGCATATCAATCATCAACCCCCATTATATAGGGTACATACATCACAATGAGCATATCAATCATCAACCCCATTATATAGGATACGTACATCACAATGAGCATATCAATAATCAACCCCATTATATAGGGTACGTACATCACAATGAGCATATCAATCATCAACCCTCATTATATAGGGTACGTACATCACAATGAGCATATCAATCATCAACCCCATTATATAGGGTACGTACATCACAATGAGTATATCAATCATCAACCCCCATTGTATAGGATACGTACGTCACAATGATTATATCAATCATCAACCCCCATTATATAGGGTACGTACATCACAATGAGTATATCAATCATCAACCCCCATTATATAGGGTACGTACATCACAATGAGTATATCAATCATCAACCCCCATTATATAGGGTACGTACGTCACAATGAGTATATCAATCATCAACCCCCATTATATAGGGTACGTACATCACAATGAGTATATCAATCATCAACCCCCATTATATAGGGTACGTACGTCACAATGAGTATATCAATCATCAACCCCCATTATATAGGGTACGTACATCACAATGAGTATATCAATCATCAACCCCCATTATATAGGGTACGTACGTCACAATGAGTATATCAATCATCAACCCCCATTATATAGGGTACGTCACAATGAGCATATCAATCATCAACCCCCATTATATAGGGTATGTACGTCACAACCATTATATAGGGTACGTACATCATAATGAGTATATCAATCATCAACCCCCATTATATAGGGTACGTACATCACAATGAGTATATCAATCATCAACCCCCATTATATAGGGTACGTCACAATGAGCATATCAATCATCAACCCCCATTATATAGGGTATGTACGTCACAACCATTATATAGGGTACGTATATCACAATGAGTATATCAATCATCAACCCCCATTATATAGGGTACGTCACAATGAGTATATCAATCATCAACCCCCATTATATAGGGTACGTACATCACAATGAGTATATCAATCATCAACCCTCATTATATAGGGTACATACATCACAATGAGTATATCAATCATCAACCCCCATTACATAGGGTACGTACATCACAATGAGTATATCAATCATCAACCCCCATTATATAGGGTACGTACGTCACAATGAGCATATCAATCATCAACCCCCATTATATAGGGTACGTACATCACAATGAGCATATCAATCATCAACCCCCATTATATAGGGTACGTCACAATGAGTATATCAATCATCAACCCCCATTATATAGGGTACGTACATCACAATGAGCATATCAATAATCAACCCCCATTATATAGGGTACGTCACAATGAGTATATCAATCATCAACCCCCATTATATAGGGTACGTACATCACAACCATTATATAGGGTACGTACGTCACAATGAGTATATCAATCATCAACCCCCATTATATAGGGTACGTAGGTCACAATGAGTATATCAATCATCAACCCCCATTACATAGGGTACGTACATCACAATGAGTATATCAATCATCAACCCCCATTATATAGGGTACGTACGTCACAATGAGCATATCAATCATCAACCCCCATTATATAGGGTACGTACATCACAATGAGCATATCAATCATCAACCCCCATTATATAGGGTACGTCACAATGAGCATATCAATCATCAACCCCCATTATATAGGGTACGTACGTCACAATGAGTATATCAATCATCAACCCCCATTATATAGGGTACGTACATCACAACCATTATATAGGGTACGTAGGTCACAATGAGTATATCAATCATCAACCCCCATTATATAGGGTATGTACGTCACAACCATTATATAGGGTACGTACATCATAATGAGTATATCAATCATCAACCCCCATTATATAGGGTACGTACATCACAATGAGCATATCAATCATCAACCCCCATTATATAGGGTACGTACATCATAATGAGTATATCAATCATCAACCCCCATTATGTAGGGTACGTACATCACAATGAGTATATCAATCATCAACCCCCATTATATAGGGTACGTCACAATGAGTATATCAATCATCAACCCCCATTATATAGGGTACGTACGTCACAATGAGTATATCAATCATCAACCCCCATTATATAGGGTACGTACATCACAATGAGCATATCAATCACCAACCCCCATTATATAGGGTACGTACATAACAACCAATATAGAACGTACGTCCCAAACAATGAGTAAATCAACAATCAACACCCATTATGGAGCGTACGTAAGTCACAATGAGTATATCAATCATCAACCCCCATTATATAGGGTACGTCACAATGAGTATATCAATCATCAACCCCCATTATATAGGGTACGTACATCACAATGAGTATATCAATCATCAACCCTCATTATATAGGGTACGTAGGTCACAATGAGTATATCAATCATCAACCCCCATTATATAGGGTACGTACGTCATAATGAGGATATCAATCATCAACCCCCATTATATAGGGTACGTACATCACAACCATTATATAGGGTACGTACATCACAATGAGTATATCAATCATCAACCCCCATTATATAGGGTACGTACATCACAATGAGTATATCAATCATCAACCCCCATTATATAGGGTACGTACGTCATAATGAGTATATCAATCATCAACCCCCATTATATAGGGTACGTACGTCACAATGAGTATATCAATCATAAACCCCATTATATAGGGTACGTACATCACAACCATTATATAGGGTATGTACATCACAATGAGTATATCAATCATCAACCCCCATTATATAGGGTACGTACATCACAATGAGTATATCAATCATCAACCCCCATTATATAGGGTACGTACGTCACAATGAGTATATCAATCATCAACCCCCATTATATAGGGTACGTACATCACAATGAGTATATCAATCATCAACCCCATTATATAGGGTACGTACATCACAATGAGTATATCAATCATCAACCCCCATTATATAGGGTACGTGCGTCATAATGAGGATATCAATCATCAACCCCCATTATATAGGGTACGTACATCACAATGAGTATATCAATCATCAACCCCCATTATATAGGGTACGTACATCACAATGAGTATATCAATCATCAACCCCCATTATATAGGGTACGTACGTCACAATGAGTAGATCAATCATCAACCCCCATTATATAGGGTACGTACATCACAATGAGTATATCAATCATCAACCCCCATTATATAGGGTACGTACGTCACAATGAGTATATCAATCATCAACCCCCATTATATAGGGTACGTACATCACAATGAGTATATCAATCATCAACCCCCATTATATAGGGTACGTACATCACAATGAGTATATCAATCATCAACCCCCATTATATAGGGTACGTACATCACAATGAGTATATCAATCATCAACCCCCATTATATAGGGTACGTCACAATGAGTATATCAATCATCAACCCCCATTATATAGGGTACGTACATCACAATGAGTATATCAATCACCAACCCCCATTATATAGGGTACGTCACAACCATTATATAGGGTACGTACGTCACAATGAGCATATCAATCATCAACCCCCATTATATAGGGTACGTACGTCACAATGAGTATATCAATCATCAACCCCCATTATATAGGGTACGTACATCACAATGAGTATATCAATCATCAACCCCATTATATAGGGTACGTACATCACAATGAGTATATCAATCATCAACCCCCATTATATAGGGTACGTACATCACAATGAGTATATCAATCATCAACCCCCATTATATAGGGTACGTACATCACAATGAGTATATCAATCATCAACCCCCATTATATAGGGTACGTACGTCACAATGAGTATATCAATCATCAACCCCCATTATATAGGGTACATCACAATGAGCATATCAATCATCAACCCCCATTATATAGGGTACGTACATCACAATGAGCATATCAATCATCAACCCCCATTATATAGGGTACGTACATCACAATGAGTATATCAATCACCAACCCCCATTATATAGGGTACGTACGTCACAATGAGTATATCAATCATCAACCCCCATTATATAGGGTACGTACATCACAATGAGCATATCAATCATCAACCCCATTATATAGGGTACGTACATCACAATGAGCATATCAATCATCAACCCCCATTATATAGGGTACATACATCACAATGAGTATATCAATCATCAACCCCCATTATATAGGGTACGTCACAATGAGTATATCAATCATCAACCCCCATTATATAGGGTACGTCACAATGAGTATATCAATCATCAACCCCCATTATATAGGGTACGTCACAATGAGTATATCAATCATCAACCCCCATTATATAGGGTACGTACATCACAATGAGTATATCAATCATCAACCCCCATTATATAGGGTACATACATCACAATGAGTATATCAATCATCAACCCCCATTATATAGGGTACGTACATCACAATGAGTATATCAATCATCAACCCCCATTATATAGGGTACGTCACAATGAGTATATCAATCATCAACCCCCATTATATAGGGTACATACATCACAATGAGTATATCAATCATCAACCCCCATTATATAGGGTACGTCACAATGAGTATATCAATCATCAACCCCCATTATATAGGGTACGTACATCACAATGAGTATATCAATCATCAACCCCCATTATATAGGGTACGTACATCACAATGAGTATATCAATCATCAACCCCCATTATATAGGGTACGTCACAATGAGTATATCAATCATCAACCCCCATTATATAGGGTACGTACATCACAATGAGTATATCAATCATCAACCCCCATTATATAGGGTACGTCACAATGAGCATATCAATCATCAACCCCCATTATATAGGGTACGTCACAATGAGTATATCAATCATCAACCCCCATTATATAGGGTACGTACGTCACAATGAGTATATCAATCATCAACCCCCATTATATAGGGTACGTACATCACAATGAGTATATCAATCATCAACCCCCATTATATAGGGTACGTACGTCACAATGAGTATATCAATCATCAACCCCCATTATATAGGGTAAGTACGTCACAATGAGTATATCAATCATCAACCCCCATTATATAGGGTACGTACATCACAATGAGTATATCAATCATCAACCCCCATTATATAGGGTACGTAGGTCACAATGAGTATATCAATCATCAACCCCCATTATATAGGGTACGTACATCACAATGAGTATATCAATCATCAACCCCCATTATATAGGGTACGTACATCACAATGAGTATATCAATCATCAACCCCCATTATATAGGGTACGTACATCACAATGAGTATATCAATCATCAACCCCCATTATATAGGGTACGTACATCACAATGAGTATATCAATCATCAACCCCCATTATATAGGGTACGTACATCACAATGAGTATATCAATCATCAACCCCCATTATATAGGGTACATACATCACAATGAGTATATCAATCATCAACCCCCATTATATAGGGTACGTACGTCACAATGAGTATATCAATCATCAACCCCCATTATATAGGGTACGTAGATCACAATGAGCATATCAATCATCAACCCCCATTATATAGGGTACGTACGTCACAATGAGTATATCAATCATCAACCCCCATTATATAGGGTAAGTACGTCACAATGAGTATATCAATCATCAACCCCCATTATATAGGGTACGTACATCACAATGAGTATATCAATCATCAACCCCCATTATATAGGGTACGTAGGTCACAATGAGTATATCAATCATCAACCCCCATTATATAGGGTACGTACATCACAATGAGTATATCAATCATCAACCCCCATTATATAGGGTACGTACATCACAATGAGTATATCAATCATCAACCCCCATTATATAGGGTACGTACATCACAATGAGTATATCAATCATCAACCCCCATTATATAGGGTACGTACATCACAATGAGTATATCAATCATCAACCCCCATTATATAGGGTACGTACATCACAATGAGTATATCAATCATCAACCCCATTATATAGGGTAAGTACGTCACAATGAGTATATCAATCATCAACCCCATTATATAGGATACGTACATCACAATGAGTATATCAATCATCAACCCCCATTATATAGGGTAAGTACGTCACAATGAGTATATCAATCATCAACCCCCATTATATAGGGTACGTACATCACAATGAGTATATCAATCATCAACCCCCATTATATAGGGTACGTACATCACAATGAGTATATCAATCATCAACCCCCATTATATAGGGTACGTACATCACAATGAGTATATCAATCATCAACCCCCATTATATAGGGTACGTACATCACAATGAGTATATCAATCATCCACCCCCATTATATAGGGTACGTACATCACAATGAGTATATCAATCATCAACCCCCATTATATAGGGCACGTACATCACAATGAGTATATCAATCATCAACCCCCATTATATAGGGTACGTACATCACAATGAGTATATCAATCATCAACCCCCATTATATAGGGTACGTAGGTCACAATGAGTATATCAATCATCAACCCCCATTATATAGGGTACGTACGTCACAATGAGTATATCAATCATCAACCCCCATTATATAGGGTACGTCACAATGAGTATATCAATCATCAACCCCCATTGTATAGGGTAAGTACGTCACAATGAGTATATCAATCATCAACCCCCATTATATAGGGTACGTCACAATGAGTATATCAATCATCAACCCCCATTATATAGGGTACGTACGTCACAATGAGTATATCAATCATCAACCCCCATTATATAGGGTACGTCACAATGAGTATATCAATCATCAACCCCCATTATATAGGGTATGTAGGTCACAATGAGTATATCAATCATCAACCCCCATTATATAGGGTACGTCACAATGAGTATATCAATCATCAACCCCCATTATATAGGGTATGTACATCACAATGAGTATATCAATCATCAACCCCCATTATATAGGGCACGTACATCACAATGAGTATATCAATCATCAACCCCCATTATATAGGGTACGTACATCACAATGAGTATATCAATCATCAACCCCCATTATATAGGGTACGTAGGTCACAATGAGTATTTCAATCATCAACCCCCATTATATAGGGTACGTCACAATGAGCATATCAATCATCAACCCCATTATATAGGGTACGTACATCACAATGAGTATATCAATCATCAACCCCATTATATAGGTACGTACATCACAATGAGTATATCAATCATCAACCCCCATTATATAGGGTACGTACGTCACAATGAGTATATCAATCATCAACCCCCATTATATAGGGTACGTCACAATGAGTATATCAATCATCAACCCCCATTATATAGGGTACGTACGTCACAATGAGTATATCAATCATCAACCCCCATTATATAGGGTACGTCACAATGAGTATATCAATCATCAACCCCCATTATATAGGGTATGTAGGTCACAATGAGTATATCAATCATCAACCCCATTATATAGGGTACGTCACAATGAGTATATCAATCATCAACCCCCATTATATAGGGTACGTACATCACAATGAGCATATCAATAATCAACCCCCATTATATAGGGTACGTACATCACAATGAGCATATCAATAATCAACCCCCATTATATAGGGTACGTCACAATGAGTATATCAATCATCAACCCCCATTATATAGGGTATGTACATCACAACCATTATATAGGGTACGTACGTCACAACAAAAGCAGTAGGAACATACGTTGAATTATTTACTGCACTTTGGGAAGGTTAAAGACAGACCAACTAGACGTACCATCTCTCCGAGATAATTGCATTTAGAAATGACATAATTGACATAATTGCGTTTGAGGTCGCGAGGTAAGACTACTGCTTCCGTATGGAGGAAGACAGCTGGACGGATGGTGGTTAGGCCAGGATGGATGGTTCTACCTCCCACTCAGAATACATTGGAGTTCAACACCCAGGACTTCACTGGTCTGATCCAGTCTGTTTGTGCAACTGCTCTGTTTGTTCATTGTCATGCGGAACAGGTTGGAGAGCTCCGTTTCCGAGAACTGTAATATCCTATGTTTGTTTTTTAAATCTGGGTCTTATCTCGTTTCTACCAGTAGGAAATGCATACAAAGCTCTCCCTCACTCTCCATTTGACAAATCTGACCATAACTCTATCCTCCTGATTCCTGCTCACAAGCAAAACCTCAAACAGGAAGTACCAATGACACGCTCAATACAGAAGTGGTTCAATGAAGCGGATGCTAAGCCACAGGACTGGAATATGTTCCAGGATACATCCGATGGCATTGTAGAGTACACCACCTCAGTCAACGGCTTCATTAATAAGGGCTGTAGGGGAGTGGGTCTTCAGCTCCAAGTTCCTCCACATCACTAAAGAATTATCATGTTTCCGACACACCAACGCAGTCGTAAAGAAGGCAATGACAACACCTCTTCCGCCTCAGGAGGCTGGAAAAGATTTGGCATGGGTCCTCGTACCCTCAAAGTTCTACAGCTGAACCATTAAGAGCATCTTGACTGGCTGCATCACCGCCTGGTACGGCCACTGCTTGGCATCCGACCGCAAGAGGCTACAGAGGGTAGTGCGAACAACGCAGTACATCACTTGGGCCGAGCTTCCTGCCATCCAGGACCTCTATACCAGGCGGTGTCAGAGGAAGGCCCTAAAAAAAATTCAAATATTCCAGCCTGTTGGTTCCAGACTGTTCTCTCTGCTACCACACGGAAAGCGGTACCGATGCATCAAGTCTGGAACCAACAGGAACCTGAACAGCTTCTAGCCCCAAGCCATAAGACTGATAAGTAGTTCGTCCAGGTTAACGACCTGCATTAACCCTTAATGCACTAACTCTTTTGACTCATCACGTTGCTGCCACAGTTTTTATTATCTGGCCTGCTGCCTAGTCACTTTATCCCCACCTATATGTACATATCTACCTCAACTACCTCGTACCCATCGACTCAGTACTGGTACCCATCGACCTGGTACTGGTACCTACTGGTACCCATCGACCCGGTACTGGTACCCATCGACTCGGTACTGGTACCTACTGGTACCCATCGACTCAGTACTGGTACCCATCGACCTGGTACTGGTACCTACTGGTACCCATCGACCCGGTACTTGTACCCATCGACCCAGTACTGGTACCCATCGACCCGGTACTGGTACCCATCGACCCGGTACTGGTACCCATCGACTCGGTACTGGTCCCCTTCGACTCGGTATTGGTACCTACTGGTACCCATCGACTCGGTACTGGTACCTACTGGTACCCATCGACCTGGTACTGGTACCCATCGACTCGGTACTGGTACCCATCGACTCAGTACTGGTACCTACTGGTACCCATCGACCTGGTACTGGTACCCATCGACTCGGCACTGGTACCCATCGACCTGGTATTGGTACCCATCGACTCGGCACTGGTACCCATCGACTCGGTACTGGTACCTACTGGTACCCATCGACTCGGTACTGGTACCCAATCGACCCGGTACTGGTACCCATCGACTCGGTACTGGTACCTACTGGTACCGATCGACTCGTTACTGGTACCTACTGGTACCCATCGACCTGGTACTGGTACCCATCGACTCGGTACTGGTACCTACTGGTACCCATCGACTCGTTACTGGTACCTATTGGTACCCATCGACTCTGCACTGGTACCCATCGACTCGGCACTGGTACCTACTGGTACCGATCGACTCGGTACTGGTACCCATCGACTCGGCAATGGTACCCATCGACTCGGCAATGGTACCCATCGACCTGGTACTGGTACCCATCGACCTGGTACTGGTACCCATCGACCTGGTAGTGGTACCCATCGACCTGGTAGTGGTACCCATCGACTCAGTACTGGTACCTGCTGGTACCCATCGACTCGTTACTGGTACCTACTGGTACCCATCGACTCGGCACTGGTACCCATCGACTCGGTACTGGTACCCATCGACTCGGCACTGGTACCCATCGACTCGGCACTGGTACCCATCGACTCGGTACTGGTACCCACCTACTGGTACCCATCGATTCGGGATGGGTACCCTGTGTATATTAGCATTGTGAACGTATTCCTTATGTTGTTACTGTGGTTATTTCTATATGTTTCTCTCTGCATTGTTGGGAAGAGCCCATCAGCATTTCACTGTTAGTCGACACCTGTTGTTTACCAAGGACCCTTCAGTCAGCATTTCACTGTTAGTCTACACATGTTGTTTACCAAGGACCCATCAGTCAGCATTTCACTGTTAGTCTACACCTGTTGTTTACCAAGGACCCATCAGTCAGCATTTCACTGTTAGTCTACACCTGTTGTTTACCAAGGACCCATCAGTCAGCATTTCACTGTTAGTCTACACCTGTTGTTTACCAAGGACCCATCAGTCAGCATTTCACTGTTAGTCTACACCTGTTGTTTACCAAGGACCCTTCAGTCAGCATTTCACTGTTAGTCTACACCTGTTGTTTACCAAGGACCAATCAGTCAGCATTTCACTGTTAGTCTACACCTGTTGTTTACCAAGGACCCATCAGTCAGCATTTCACTGTTAGTCTACACCTGTTGTTTACCAAGGACCCATCAGTCAGCATTTCACTGTTAGTCTACACCTGTTGTTTACCAAGGACCCTTCAGTCAGCATTTCACTGTTAGTCTACACATGTTGTTTACCAAGGACCCATCAGTCAGCATTTCACTGTTAGTCTACACCTGTTGTTTACCAAGGACCCTTCAGTCAGCATTTCACTGTTAGTCTACACCTGTTGTTTACCAAGGACCCATCAGTCAGCATTTCACTGTTAGTCTACACCTGTTGTTTACCAAGGACCCATCAGTCAGCATTTCACTGTTAGTCTACACCTGTTGTTTACCAAGGACCCATCAGTCAGCATTTCACTGTTAGTCCACACCTGTTGTTTACCAAGGACCCATCAGTCAGCATTTCACTGTTAGTCTACACCTGTTGTTTACCAAGGACCCATCAGTCAGCATTTCACTGTTAGTCTACACCTGTTGTTTACCAAGGACCCATCAGTCAGCATTTCACTGTTAGTCTACACCTGTTGTTTACCAAGGACCCATCAGTCAGCATTTCACTGTTAGTCTACACCTGTTGTTTACCAAGGACCCTTCAGTCAGCATTTCACTGTTAGTCTACACCTGTTGTTTACCAAGCACCCATCAGTCAGCATTTCACTGTTAGTCTACACCTGTTGTTTACCAAGGACCCATCAGTCAGCATTTCACTGTTAGTCTACACCTGTTGTTTACCAAGGACCAATCAGTCAGCATTTCACTGTTAGTCTACACCTGTTGTTTACCAAGGACCCATCAGTCAGCATTCCACTGTTGGTCTACACCTGTTGTTTACCAAGGACCCATCAGTCAGCATTTCACTGTTAGTCTACACCTGTTGTTTACCAAGGACCCTTCAGTCAGCATTTCACTGTTAGTCTACACATGTTGTTTACCAAGGACCCATCAGTCAGCATTTCACTGTTAGTCTACACCTGTTGTTTACCAAGGACCCATCAGTCAGCATTTCACTGTTAGTCTACACCTGTTGTTTACCAAGGACCCATCAGTCAGCATTTCACTGTTAGTCTACACCTGTTGTTTACCAAGGACCCATCAGTCAGCATTTCACTGTTAGTCTACACCTGTTGTTTACCAAGGACCCTTCAGTCAGCATTTCACTGTTAGTCTACACCTGTTGTTTACCAAGGACCCATCAGTCAGCATTTCACTGTTAGTCTACACCTGTTGTTTACCAAGGACCCATCAGTCAGCATTTCACTGTTAGTCTACACCTGTTGTTTACCAAGGACCCATCAGTCAGCATTTCACTGTTAGTCTACACCTGTTGTTTACCAAGGACCCATCAGTCAGCATTTCACTGTTAGTCTACCTACACCGGTTGTTTACCAAGGACCCATCAGTCAGCATTTCACTGTTAGTCTACACCTGTTGTTTACCCAGGACCCATCAGTCAGCATTTCACTGTTAGTCTACACCTGTTGTTTACCAAGGACCCATCAGTCAGCATTTCCCTGTTAGTCTACACCTGTTGTTTACCAAGGACCCATCAGTCAGCATTTCACTGTTAGTCTACACCTGTTGTTTACCAAGGACCCATCAGTCAGCATTTCACTGTTAGTCTACACCTGTTGTTTACCAAGGACCCATCAGTCAGCATTTCCTGTTAGTCTACACCTGTTGTTTACCAAGGACCCATCAGTCAGCATTTCACTGTTAGTCTACACCTGTTGTTTACCAAGGACCCATCAGTCAGCATTTCACTGTTAGTCTACACCTGTTGTTTACCAAGGACCCATCAGTCAGCATTTCCCTGTTAGTCTACACCTGTTGTTTACCAAGGACCCATCAGTCAGCATTTCACTGTTAGTCTACACCTGTTGTTTACCAAGGACCCATCAGTCAGCATTTCACTGTTAGTCTACACCTGTTGTTTACCAAGGACCCATCAGTCAGCATTTCACTGTTAGTCTACACCTGTTGTTTACCAAGCATTTCACTGTTAGTCTACACCTGTTGTTTACCAAGCATTTCCCTGTTAGTCTACACCTGTTGTTTACCAAGCATTACACTGTTAGTCTACACCTGTTGTTTACCAAGCATTTCACTGTTAGTCTACACCTGTTGTTTACCAAGCATTTCACTGTTAGTCTACACCTGTTGTTTACCAAGCATTTCACTGTTAGTCTACACCTGTTGTTTACCAAGCATTTCACTGTTAGTCTACACCTGTTGTTTACCCATCAGCCAGCATTTCACTGTTAGTCTACACCTGTTGTTTACCTATCAGTCAGCATTTCACTGTTAGTCTACACCTGTTGTTGCCGAAGCATTGGACAAACACTGCTTGTCGATTATTTAATTTTTCCAAGTTGGCTGTTCAGCGGTATTGGGGAACGGGACTGGAAATGTGTAGGCAACAACAATACCACACTGCTAACGATGTATAGGACCAGGACCTAAAATACAAGGTTGATATCTGATATTGTAACTGAATATAATATATAGATCTCACACACACACACACACACACACGCACACACACACACACACACACACACACACACACACACACACACACACACACACACACACACACACACACACACACACACACACACACACACACAGACACACACTGTGACGGCCCTGAATTTTTCTGAACCGTCTCAGTGCAGCTCCTTCCAATAGGGCGCTTTCCCTTTAATTCCCAATTAAATAGCCAGCATCAGCTGCACGAAAGGGGGGTTGTGATGGAGACGTGCATGAGTATGTGTTCAACCCTCAGTTCCGAAGCGTCTCTATTCCGTTTGTTTTGTTGCCGTTAAACGTGTGTTTTGTAGCCTAAGAGAGTTTACCCAGGATCGGATCCACTCTTCGCGTCCCTGGACTACACCTCTCCGTTCTTCGTGGCCTTTCTCCGCTGGAGATCTATTGGCGGATTGGATTGTCTGACTGACCGACTGACTACCACCTTTTTGTATACGGTATTTCATTTGTTTGGATGTGATGTATACTGTGATTTGTGTAGTTAGTGGTAGTTGAGGACTTAGAGTTGATCCGCTTTAAGGTTCTGTGGTAAAGTAATTGTTATATTGATTGTATGTTTAATACTGGGTTTACGCTACACGGAATGAACGGACAAACATCGCGTGACAAAAGTCACTTGAGTTCACTGAACTCCTTTACCGGGCTGGACTCTTTTTAGGCCCGAGGTACAGGACATTTCTGGAGGAACCAGAACTCATTGTGATATTATTATATGTGTGTGTGTAATCATTGTTGTTGCTAATACAACCCACGCAACAGAATATAGTTGTTTTTGAAGTTCTTTTCAATGTTTTAAGGGTTTATGAAAAGTTTATTTCCATCCTGACTTTTACATAAGTCCTTTGTATTGGTGTAGACTTGACGGACCAGATGGGACTCATTCCCACCCAAACTAAAAGGAGAAACCAATGTTTTCTCTGGTAGGCACAACCTACCTGGCACCCCTATAAATAATAACCTCAAGTCAAAACCGTTACATAAAAAATGGCACCCCAGATGGGACAGCTCAACATTGAGAACTAACCAAAGCAAATATTTTGTGTGGAATTAAAACAATGGATTCACCCCAAGATAATGTGCTCATCCATGTCATACCTGTCAATGGGAATACACAGGGCCATTCTGACCATCAAGCTGACAATACAAATCATAATGTGAATGGAGATAATGGAGTTGATTTGGGCCAGAGCCCTGGGAATCTGAATGCTCGGCCTGAGCCACAGGCCACAGGAGGTCTAACCAGTTACTCACTTATTGACATGGATCTGTGTGGAAGTACTGAGCTAGTCCTCCCTCTGACACCCAACCTTCCTCCATTGTCTGGTTTATCTCCAGAGGTTGTAGTCTTACAACTTCAAGGTGACATCCTTGATATTCGTCGGACTCAACAACATCTCCAAACTCTTATCCACCATAAATTCAAATGTCTGAGGGAAGAGCAACAACAGAGTGCCATGGAATTCAGAAACTCACTGAGCACTCTAACCCACACGCTGACAGAGCTCAGTGAGAGTGGAAGACGGGAAATGACTGGTGCCATGGACAGGCAGTTTGACTACCAACGAAACCAACTCACTGCCACTCTCCAATGGCGCCTGCAACATCACCACACTGAGGTCCTCAAGGACGTTAATTCTGTTTTTTCTCCCATGGTTAACACTGTAGACCACTTGCAGACAGAGCTCTCTAATTGTGTTAAAATGTTGGATGACGTGTCTGTGGACATGGCCTCCATTAGGCACAACTCCTTACACAGAGTTTCCCTGGTGTCCACTTCAGTTCAGACCACTGAGGGCCAAGCTGGCACCTCTGAACAGCCAAGACCAGGCCATGCTGCAGCCACCCCTTGCAGGATGCAATCCACCATGCATCCTGGTGTTCATTTTCATTGTCCGATAACGCCCTCCCCCTCTACTTCCTCAATCCCTCCTAGCTCGTTTGTTCATGGTGATTTGAGTAGACGTCATGTGGGGGCGATGCCCATTAAATTGCAATTTCCCACCTTTGGGAAAAAAGATGACAGTCCTGATCCGCTAATGTATCTAGAAAGATGTCGTGACTTTCTTGCCCTCAATCCCCTGGCTGACGAAGAACTCCTTGCCACATTGAGGAATGTGTTGCATGGGACAGCTCGAGACTGGTGGGATGTGGCACGTCTCACCACTACCTCCTGGGCTGACTTTGAGGCCAAGTTTTCCTCTGCATTTCTATCTGAGGACTACACAGATGAATTGGCAGACAGAGTCAGAAATCGAGTACAAGGAGAGAGAGTATCCGTGACTTTGCATACGGTTACCACTCCCTGTGCAGAAGGTGGAAACCTGGCATTGAGGAGGAAGAGGTCATTAAATTGATCTTGAAGAACATCAACCCACTACTAGCCAGTCAACTCCGAGAACGAGTCACCACTGTCGATGGACTGGTTCGCTTGGGACAGCAGTTTGAGAAGGACAGAGAATGCCAACAGCAATATGACCAGAGAAAGAAACAGACACCCAAACAGTTATCCAAGACAGACCATCAACAACAGCCAGAGTCTCCAGCCAAGACCCCTCTCATGTTTTGTTGGAGATGTAGCCAAAAGGGACATTCTTCAGCTACATGTCCAAGACCGTATCAAGTAAACCCTTCCAGAAACCACAAATCACAACAGGCCAACACACCTAACTCTCTTCGCAGCAATGACCATCCTTCTCTGGGTGCTTTAACCAGAGCTGAAACCCCAAGAGTCACTGCCTACGCCCCCATCGACATCCCCTTCCTTTCAGTTAATACCGCACCAACTGGTGTTACCCCTGTCCATAGGCCCATGGACAGGAAGAGCCATCTTGGATACCGGGTCATCCTACACACTGCTCAATGAGAAACTGTGGAAGGAGGTTAACGGTCCACAATACAACTTGAAGCCGTGGACAGAAGGTCCACTCTATCTGGCTGATGGTGAGGCTAGACGACCACTTGGATGGAGTGAGGTAGAGTTCCGCCTGTGTAACCGCTCCTATATGATTCCTTCTGTTATCCTACAAACCAGGAACCTTGCTTTTCCTGTCGTGTTGGGAATTGATTTCATGTACTTCAGTGGTGTCCAGATTGATATCGCACACAATTGCTACTGGTTTCCATACAATCCGAGCGAGAAGCATTTCTTCCAATCAGAAGCTATGAAGTTACATGATTGGGGTTCAAATGTGGCAGTCTTCTCTGCCATTGCTCCGTACCACTAACCCTCGATAATCCTTCTGACGATCTCCTTTTACAGGCTGTGAGAAGAGCTCAGCTGGAACAGCCAGAGGAGTTAAGGCTGTTGGAACAGCTGCAGAATAATGCTGATGTATGTACTTCAAAGCTGGGACGCACCAGGCTCCTGAAGCACAAAATATTCCTTACACAGGAAATGCCGATCAAGCAAAAGCCATATCGTTTGTCCCCAGCGAAGCTAATCATCCAAAAGGGACTCATTAATGATATGTTAACACAAGATATAATAGAACGTTCCTCCTCTCCCTGGGCTGCTCCTGTTGTCCTCATCCCAAAAAAGACTGGTGGTCTTAGATTTTGTGTGGACTATAGGAAGACCAACAATGTTTCCCAGACTGATGCCTATCCTCTTCCCACCATCCATGAGATCCTGGAGTCATTGTCTGGCGCTGTTGTGTTCACTACCCTTGACCTCAATAGTGGTTATTGGCAGGTTGAGATGGACCAGGAAAGCAAGGACAAGACTGCGTTTGTCTGTGCCGAGGGCTTGTTTTCCTTTAAGGTGATGCCCTTTGGATTAAAGAATGCCCCTGCCACTTTCCAAAGACTCATGGAGATTGCGTTAGGTGAGCTCAAAGGGAAGATCTGTTTCGTCTACCTGGACGATATAATTATCTACTCTCAGAACAGAGAAAGACACTTTCAAGATCTTCAAGCAGTGTTGGACAAGCTAAGAGAAGCTGGTCTGACCTTAAATATGAAGAAGAGCAACTTCTGCCAAACCTCCCTGAAGTTCCTTGGCCATATTGTGTCTTTCGACGGCATTCATGTGGATCCTGAAAAGACAAAGGCTGTACAAGACTTCCCTGTGCCAACCACACTCAAGGCCCTTCAACGGTTCCTTGGTATGGCTGGATGGTACCATCGGTTTGTGTCGAACTTCTCCCAGGTGGCAGAACCCTCAACGCGATGAAGCGAAAAGGAGCGAAATTCCAATGGACGGCAGAGTGCCAGACTTCCTTTGAAACCCTGAAACGACATCTCGTCACACCTCCCATTTTAGGTCATCCCAACTTTGATTGCCCTTTTGTTGTTTACACTGATGCAAGTGATGTTGGACTTGGTGCTGTCCTAGTCCAACAGACTGGACTTGGCACTGAAGAAGTGCTAGCGTTCGCCAGTCGGACATTGAATGGAGCAGAACGGAACTACTCCACAACAGAGCAAGAGTGCCTTGCAGTGGTCTGGGCTTTGGAAAAGTGGAGGTACTACTTGGAGGAAGACACTTCACTGTGGTCACTGACCATTCCTCCCTTGTGTGGGTGTTCAAGACCAACAAACCAAGCACCAGACTCATAAGATGGGCTCTACGGTTGCAAGAGTTCACATTTGCAGTGGAATACAGGAAAAGAAAATACAACACTGTTCCAGATGCCTTGTCCAGAGCTCCTACTTGTGATAACGGTGGCCCTGATCTTACATGTGCTACTGTCCTGTCAAGCAGTCGAGACTCGCCCAAAACAGACTTTCCCATCTCTGATGAGGCAATATGGAAAGCTCAACAGGATGATCCAGAAGTACAGACTTTGTACCAGACTATCCTGGAAGATGGAGAAAAGATGGTCAATCCTACCACAAAGCTGACCATCATTGAAGATAAAGTCTACCGAGTCGTACAACTACCTCACAGAACACTCTACCAAATGTACATACCGGACACTCTACGCCTACAACTGCTTCAACATTTCCATGAAGACCCATTAGCTGGTCATTTGGGCAGGTTCAAAACCTACAAGCGGTTGCAAGCGTTACTCTACTGGCCACATCTGAGCATGGATGTGAAGTCACACATCCGAAATTGTCAGGTTTGTCAAATGTACAAACCAGAAGGTAGAAAGCCTGCTGGCAAGTTGCAGCAAACGGTGGTTACCCGACCTTGGGAAATGTTAGGAGTGGATTTGATGGGTCCATTTCCTAAAAGCTCCAATCAGAATGTGTACATACTTGTTTTTGTTGATTACTATTCAAAGTGGGTGGAACTCTTTTCCCTGCGTCAGGCCACAGCAAGGACCGTCTCTAACATCCTTACGAAAGAGATCCTGACTCGCTGGGGAGTGCCTGATTACATCCTGTCTGATCGAGGTTCCCAATTTGTCTCTGATCTCTTTGAGGAGACCTGCCAAAGATGGAACCTGAGGCAGAAGTTGACCACGGCCTATCACCCACAGACCAATCTCACTGAGAGAGTAAATCGAACCTTGAAGACAATGATTGCTTCCTATGTAGGGACCCAGCACAAACACTGGGACAAGCACCTTCACGAGTTTCGATTTGCCCTGAATTCTGCTGTGCAAGAGTCCACTGGAGTCACACCTGCAGAGCTGAACCTAAGTCGTCCTCTCCGAGGACCCTTGGATATGGTGCTACAGCCCCAGCAGCTTACTCCAGACGCTGCTTGCTATGACCAGGTAGGCCATCTCCATGACTTGAGAGCTCTTGTCTCAAAGAACATGATCCAGGCTCGACTCAAGCAGAAGAGAAATTATGATAAGAACAGACGAGACATGCAGTTCCAGCTTCGTGATCGGGTGTGGCTTCGCTCTCATCCTTACTCGAAAGCTGAACAATTCTTCTCGGCCAAGCTCGCTCTAAATGGCAAGGACCATATAGGATTGTGAAGCAGATGGGCCCTTTGAACTACCGAGTGGTGAAAGAGGACACGGGTGAAGATATGCGCATTGTCCATGTCTCACGCCTTAAGGCCTGTTACCCTCGGCTGAGGAATTGGAGGTGATTGAGCGCTGCAAGGTCCTGGATATCTTTGAAGAGGATAGTGAGGATACTTTTCTCGGATTCCCAGACCCAGAAGTCTCGCACCTTAAGGCCTGTGACTCCTCAGCTGAGGAGCGTGAGCTCCAAAAAGTAATGAATATTTTTGTAGAGGAAAGTGATGAGGAGACCTTTCTCGGTTTCCCGACCAAGATGTGCCTTCCAGGGCAATGGTCGGCTTTTTCCAGGGGAGGGGTGTGTGACGGCCCTGAATTTTTCTGAACCGTCTCAGTGCAGCTCCTTCCAATAGGGCGCTTTCCCTTTAATTCCCAATTAAATAGCCAGCATCAGCTGCGCGAAAGGGGTTGTGATGGAGACGTGCATGAGTATGTGTTCAACCCTCAGTTCCGAAGCTTCTCTATTCCGTTTGTTTTGTTGCCGTTAAACGTGTGTTTTGTAGCCTAAGAGAGTTTACCCAGGATCGGATCCACTCTTCGCGTCCCTGGACTACACCTCTCCGTTCTTCGTGGCCTTTCTCCGCTGGAGATCTATTGGCGGATTGGATTGTCTGACTGACCGACTGACTACCACCTTTTTGTATACGGTATTTCATTTGTTTGGATGTGATGTATACTGTGATTTGTGTAGTTAGTGGTAGTTGAGGACTTAGAGTTGATCCGCTTTAAGGTTCTGTGGTAAAGTAATTGTTATATTGATTGTATGTTTAATACTGGGTTTACGCTACACGGAATGAACGGACAAACATCGCGTGACAAAAGTCACTTGAGTTCACTGAACTCCTTTACCGGGCTGGACTCTTTTTAGGCCCGAGGTACAGGACATTTCTGGAGGAACCAGAACTCATTGTGATATTATTATATGTGTGTGTGTAATCATTGTTGTTGCTAATACAACCCACGCAACAGAATATAGTTGTTTTTGAAGTTCTTTTCAATGTTTTAAGGGTTTATGAAAAGTTTATTTCCATCCTGACTTTTACATAAGTCCTTTGTATTGGTGTAGACTTGACGGACCAGATGGGACTCATTCCCACCCAAACTAAAAGGAGAAACCAATGTTTTCTCTGGTAGGCACAACCTACCTGGCACCCCTATAAATAATAACCTCAAGTCAAAACCGTTACAGGAAGTCAGTGATTTCACAATGACAGACACAGTCTGGTGGTTGAGAGAGGGGACCCTATTCCCTACATTGCGCACTAAGTTTGACCAGAGCCCTATGAAACCTATTTCCTACATAGCACACTGCCAGAGCCCTGTGGATCCTGTTCAAAAGTAGTGCACTATATAGAAAAGAAGCTGTAATTTGGGACGTAACCAGAGTCTGGGGGCGGAGCAGAGAGGGGACCCTAATTGGGCAGGTCAGATACCAGACCAGACATGATTTTATAAAAAGCCAGAGAGAAGAGAGAGACTACCTATATCAGAATGATGAAAGTGCAGCGGATGGTGGAATTACTCAATTTAATGCAGCTCACTGATATAGTACTGTCTAGTCCCTGTACTGTCTAGTCCCTGTACTGTCTAGTCCCTGTACTGTCTAGTCCCTGTACTGTCTAGTCCCTGTACTGTCTAGTCCCCTGTACTGTCTAGTCCCTGTACTGTCTAGTCCCTGTACTGTCTAGTCCCTGTACTGTCTAGTCCCTGTCCCCTGTACTGTCTAGGCCCTGTACTGTCTAGTCCCTGTACTGTCTAGTCCCTGTACTGTCTAGTCCCTGTACTGTCTAGTCCCTGTACTGTCTAGTCCCCTGTACTGTCTAGTCCCCTGTACTGTCTAGTCCCCTGTACTGTCTAGTCCCCTGTACTGTCTAGTCCCTGTATTACTGATATAGCCTGGCCCTGTACTGTCTAGTCCCTGTACTGTCTAGTCCCCTGTACTGTCTAGTCCCTGTATTACTGATATAGCCTGGCCCTGTACTGTCTAGTCCCTGTATCACTGATATAGCCTGGCCCTGTACTGTCTAGTCCCTGTATCACTGATATAGCCTGGCCCTGTACTGTCTAGTCCCTGTATCACTGATATAGCCTGGCCCTGTACTGTCTAGTCCCTGTATCACTGATATAGCCTGGCCCTGTACTGTCTAGTCCCTGTATCCCTGATATAGCCTGGCCCTGTACTGTCTAGTCCCTGTATTACTGATATAGCCTGGCCCTGTACTGTCTAGTCCCTGTATTACTGATATAGCCTGGCCCTGTACTGTCTAGTCCCTGTATTACTGATATAGCCTGGCCCTGTACTGTCTAGTCCCTGTATCACTGATATAGCCTGGCCCTGTACTGTCTAGTCCCTGTATCACTGATATAGCCTGGCCCTGTACTGTCTAGTCCCTGTATTACTGATATAGCCTGGCCCTGTACTGTCTAGTCCCTGTATTACTGATATAGCCTGGCCCTGTACTGTCTAGTCCCTGTATTACTGATATAGCCTGGCCCTGTACTGTCTAGTCCCTGTATTACTGATATAGCCTGGCCCTGTACTGTCTAGTCCCTGTATTACTGATATAGCCTGGCCCTGTACTGTCTAGTCCCTGTATTACTGATATAGCCTGGCCCTGTACTGTCTAGTCCCTGTATCACTGATATAGCCTGGCCTTGTACTGTCTAGTCCCTGTATCACTGATATAGCCTGGCCCTGTACTGTCTAGTCCCTGTATTACTGATATAGCCTGGCCCTGTACTGTCTAGTCCCTGTATTACTGATATAGCCTGGCCCTGTACTGTCTAGTCCCTGTCTCACTGATATAGCCTGGCCCTGTACTGTCTAGTCCCTGTATCACTGATATAGCCTGGCCCTGTACTGTCTAGTCCCTGTATCACTGATATAGCCTGGCCCTGTACTGTCTAGTCCCTGTATCACTGATATAGCCTGGCCCTGTACTGTCTAGTCCCTGTATTACTGATATAGCCTGGCCCTGTACTGTCTAGTCCCTGTATCACTGATATAGCCTGGCCCTGTACTGTCTAGTCCCTGTATTACTGATATAGCCTGGCCCTGTACTGTCTAGTCCCTGTATCACTGATATAGCCTGGCCCTGTACTGTCTAGTCCCTGTATTACTGATATAGCCTGGCCCTGTACTGTCTAGTCCCTGTATCACTGATATAGCCTGGCCCTGTACTGTCTAGTCCCTGTATCACTGATATAGCCTGGCCCTGTACTGTCTAGTCCCTGTATCACTGATATAGCCTGGCCCTGTACTGTCTATCCCTGTATCACTGATATAGCCTGGCCCTGTACTGTCTAGTCCCTGTATCACTGATATAGCCTGGCCCTGTACTGTCTAGTCCCTGTATCACTGATATAGCCTGGCCCTGTACTGTCTAGTCCCTGTATCACTGATATAGCCTGGCCCTGTACTGTCTAGTCCCTGTATCACTGATATAGCCTGGCCCTGTACTGTCTAGTCCCTGTATTACTGATATAGCCTGGCCCTGTACTGTCTAGTCCCTGTATTACTGATATAGCCTGGCCCTGTACTGTCTAGTCCCTGTATTACTGATATAGCCTGGCCCTGTACTGTCTAGTCCCTGTATCACTGATATAGCCTGACCCTGTACTGTCTAGTCCCTGTATCACTGATATAGCATGGCCCTGTACTGTCTAGTCCCTGATATTACTGATATAGCCTGGCCCTGTACTGTCTAGTCCCTGTATCACTGATATAGCCTGGCCCTGTACTGTCTAGTCCCTGTATCACTGATATAGCCTGGCCCTGTACTGTCTAGTCCCTGTATCACTGATATAGCCTGGCCCTGTACTGTCTAGTCCCTGTATTACTGATATAGCCTGGCCCTGTACTGTCTAGTCCCTGTATCACTGATATAGCCTGGCCCTGTACTGTCTAGTCCCTGTATCACTGATATAGCCTGGCCCTGTACTGTCTAGTCCCTGTATCACTGATATAGCCTGGCCCTGTACTGTCTAGTCCCTGTATTACTGATATAGCCTGGCCCTGTACTGTCTAGTCCCTGTATCACTGATATAGCCTGGCCCTGTACTGTCTAGTCCCTGTATCACTGATATAGCCTGGCCCTGTACTGTCTAGTCCCCTGTACTGTCTAGTCCCTGTATCACTGATATAGCCTGGCCCTGTACTGTCTAGTCCCTGTATTACTGATATAGCCTGGCCCTGTACTGTCTAGTCCCTGTATCACTGATATAGCCTGGCCCTGTACTGTCTAGTCCCTGTATCACTGATATAGCCTGGCCCTGTACTGTCTAGTCCCTGTATCACTGATATAGCCTGGCCCTGTACTGTCTAGTCCCTGTATCACTGATATAGCCTGGCCCTGTACTGTCTAGTCCCTGTACTGTCTAGTCCCTGTATTACTGATATAGCCTGGCCCTGTACTGTCTAGTCCCTGTATTACTGATATAGCCTGGCCCTGTACTGTCTAGTCCCTGTATCACTGATATAGCCTGGCCCTGTACTGTCTAGTCCCTGTATTACTGATATAGCCTGGCCCTGTACTGTCTAGTCCCTGTATTACTGATATAGCCTGGCCCTGTACTGTCTAGTCCCTGTATTACTGATATAGCCTGGCCCTGTACTGTCTAGTCCCTGTATCACTGATATAGCCTGGCCCTGTACTGTCTAGTCCCTGTATCACTGATATAGCCTGGCCCTGTACTGTCTAGTCCCTGTATTACTGATATAGCCTGGCCCTGTACTGTCTAGTCCCTGTATTACTGATATAGCCTGGCCCTGTACTGTCTAGTCCCTATATTACTGATATAGCCTGGCCCTGTACTGTCTAGTCCCTGTATTACTGATATAGCCTGGCCCTGTACTGTCTAGTCCCTGTATTACTGATATAGCCTGGCCCTGTACTGTCTAGTCCCTGTATTACTGATATAGCCTGGCCCTGTACTGTCTAGTCCCTGTATCACTGATATAGCCTGGCCCTGTACTGTCTAGTCCCTGTATTACTGATATAGCCTGGCCCTGTACTGTCTAGTCCCTGTATTACTGATATAGCCTGGCCCTGTACTGTCTAGTCCCTGTATCACTGATATAGCCTGGCCCTGTACTGTCTAGTCCCTGTATCACTGATATAGCCTGGCCCTGTACTGTCTAGTCCCTGTATTACTGATATAGCCTGGCCCTGTACTGTCTAGTCCCTGTATCACTGATATAGCCTGGCCCTGTACTGTCTAGTCCCTGTATTACTGATATAGCCTGGCCCTGTACTGTCTAGTCCCTGTATCACTGATATAGCCTGGCCCTGTACTGTCTAGTCCCTGTATTACTGATATAGCCTGGCCCTGTACTGTCTAGTCCCTGTATCACTGATATAGCCTGGCCCTGTACTGTCTAGTCCCTGTATCACTGATATAGCCTGGCCCTGTACTGTCTAGTCCCTGTATCACTGATATAGCCTGGCCCTGTACTGTCTAGTCCCTGTATCACTGATATAGCCTGGCCCTGTACTGTCTAGTCCCTGTATTACTGATATAGCCTGGCCCTGTACTGTCTAGTCCCTGTATCACTGATATAGCCTGGCCCTGTACTGTCTAGTCCCTGTATTACTGATATAGCCTGGCCCTGTACTGTCTAGTCCCTGTATTACTGATATAGCCTGGCCCTGTACTGTCTAGTCCCTGTATCACTGATATAGCCTGGCCCTGTACTGTCTAGTCCCTGTATCACTGATATAGCCTGGCCCTGTACTGTCTAGTCCCTGTATCACTGATATAGCCTGGCCCTGTACTGTCTAGTCCCTGTATCACTGATATAGCCTGGCCCTGTACAGTCTAGTCCCTGTATTACTGATATATCATGCGTCATAATTATGGATTTCAGTTTTTCCTGATCAAGTGACCTCACCAGTCCATTAGACATGACCAGAATTAACTCAGGACTCTAATAGGGGATTGGTCAAGTCCTGTGGTAGCTGACAGCTCCCTGATCTGTGCCTGGTCTCAGACCCGAGCCTGCTCCCAGACCTGAGCCTGCTCCCAGACACGGGCCTGCTCCCAGACCCTAGCCTGCTCCCTGATCTGAGCCTGCTCCCTGATCTGAGCCTGCTCCCAGACCTGAGCCTGCTCCCAGACCTGTGCCTGCTCCCTGATCTGAGCCTGCTCCCAGACCTGTGCCTGCTCCCTGATCTGAGCCTGCTCCCTGATCCGAGCCTGTTCCCAGACCCGAGCCTGCTCCCAGACGCTAGCCTACTCCCAGACCCTTAGCCTGCTTCCTGATCTGAGCCTGCTCCCAGAACCTAGCCTGCTCCCAGACCCTAGCCTGCTCCCAGACCCGAGCCTGCTCCCAGACCCTAGCCTGCTCCCTGATCTGAGCCTGCTCCCAGACCCGAGCCTGCTCCCAGACCCTAGCCTGCTCCCTGATTTGAGCCTGCTCCCAGACCCTAGCCTGCTCCCTGATCTGAGCCTGCTCCCAGACTCTAGCCTGCTCCCAGACCCTAGCCTGCTCCCTGATCTGAGCCTGCTCCCAGACCTGAGCCTGCTCCCAGACCTGTGCCTGCTCCCAGACCTGAGCCTGCTCCCAGACCCTAGCCTGCTCCCAGACCCGAGCCTGCTCCCAGACCCTAGCCTGCTCCCAGACCCGAGCCTGCTCCCTGATCTGAGCCTGCTCCCAGACCCTAGCCTGCTCCCTGATCTGAGCCTGCTCCCAGACCCTAGCCTGCTCCCAGACCCTAGCCTGCTCCCAGACCCTAGCCTGCTCCCATACCCTAGCCTGCTCCCTGATCTGAGCCTGCTCCCAGACCCTAGCCTTCTCCCAGAACCGAGCCTGCTCCCTGATCTGAGCCTGCTCCCAGACCCTAGCCTGCTCCCAGACCCTAGCCTGCTCCCAGACCCGAGCCTGCTCCCTGATCTGAGCCTGCTCCCAGACCCGAGCCTGCTCCCTGATCTGAGCCTGCTCCCAGACCCTAGCCTGCTCCCTGATCTGAGCCTGCTCCCAGACCCTAGCCTGCTCCCAGACCCTAGCCTGCTCCCAGACCCTAGCCTGCTCCCAGACCCTAGCCTGCTCCCAGACCCTAGCCTGCTCCCTGATCTCAGCCTGCTCGCAGACCCTAGCCTGCTCCCAGACCCTAGCCTGCTCCCAGACCCTAGCCTGCTCCCAGACCCTAGCCTGCTCCCAGACCCTAGCCTGCTCCCTGATCTGAGCCTGCTCCCAGACCCTAGCCTTCTCCCAGACCCTAGCCTTCTCCCAGACCCGAGCCTGCTCCCTGATCTGAGCCTGCTCCCAGACCCTAGCCTGCTCCCAGACCCTAGCCTGCTCCCTGATCTGAGCCTGCTCCCAGACCCGAGCCTGCTCCCTGATCTGAGCCTGCTCCCAGACCCTAGCCTGCTCCCTGATCTGAGCCTGCTCCCAGACCCTAGCCTGCTCCCAGACCCTAGCCTGCTCCCTGATCTGAGCCTGCTCCCAGACCCTAGCCTGCTCCCAGACCCTAGCCTGCTCCCAGACCCTAGCCTGCTCCCAGACCCTAGCCTGCTCCCAGACCCTAGCCTGCTCCCAGACCCTAGCCTGCTCCCAGACCCTAGCCTGCTCCCAGATCTGAGCCTGCTCCCAGACCCTAGCCTGCTCCCAGACCCTAGCCTGCTCCCAGACCCTAGCCTGCTCCCAGACCCTAGCCTGCTCCCAGACCCTAGCCTGCTCCCAGACCCTAGCCTGCTCCCAGACCCTAGCCTGCTCCCAGACCCTAGCCTGCTCCCAGACCCTAGCCTGCTCCCAGACCCCTAGCCTGCTCCCAGACCCTAGCCTGCTCCCAGACCCTAGCCTGCTCCCAGACCCTAGCCTGCTCCCAGACCCTAGCCTGCTCCCAGACCCGAGCCTGCTCCCAGACCCTAGCCTGCTCCCAGACCCTAGCCTTCTCCCAGACCCTAGCCTGCTCCCAGACCCTAGCCTGCTCCCAGACCCGAGCCTGCTCCCTGATCTGAGCCTGCTCCCAGACCCGAGCCTGCTCCCTGATCTGAGCCTGCTCCCAGACCCTAGCCTGCTCCCTGATCTGAGCCTGCTCCGAGACCCTAGCCTGCTCCCAGAGCCTAGCCTGCTCCCTGATCTGAGCCTGCTCCCAGACCCTAGCCTTCTCCCAGACCCGAGCCTGCTCCCTGATCTGAGCCTGCTCCCAGACCCTAGCCTGCTCCCAGACCCTAGCGTGCTCCCAGACCCGAGCCTGCTCCCTGATCTGAGCCTGCTCCCAGACCCGAGCCTGCTCCCTGGTCTGAGCCTGCTCCCAGACCCTAGCCTGCTCCCTGATCTGAGCCTGCTCCCAGACCCTAGCCTGCTCCCAGACCCGAGCCTGCTCCCAGACCCTAGCCTGCTCCCAGACCCTAGCCTGCTCCCAGACCCTAGCCTGCTCCCTGATCTGAGCCTGCTCCCAGACCCGAGCCTGCTCCCAGACCCTAGCCTGCTCCCAGACCCTAGCCTGCTCCCAGACCCTAGCCTGCTCCCAGACCCTAGCCTGCTCCCAGACCCTAGCCTGCTCCCAGACCCGAGCCTGCTCCCAGACCCGAGCCTGCTCCCAGACCCTAGCCTGCTCCCTGATCTGAGCCTGCTCCCAGACCCTAGCCTGCTCCCAGACCCTAGCCTGCTCCCAGACCCTAGCCTGCTCCCAGACCCTAGCCTGCTCCCTGATCTCAGCCTGCTCCCAGACCCTAGCCTGCTCCCAGACCCTAGCCTGCTCCCAGACCCGAGCCTGCTCCCAGACCCTAGCCTGCTCCCTGACCCTAGCCTGCTCCCTGATCTGAGCCTGCTCCCAGACCCTAGCCTGCTCCCTGATCTCAGCCTGCTCCCAGACCCTAGCCTGCTCCCAGACCCTAGCCTGCTCCCAGACCCTAGCCTGCTCCCAGACCCTAGCCTGCTCCCAGACCCTAGCCTGCTCCCAGACCCTAGCCTGCTCCCTGATCTGAGCCTTCTCCCAGACCCTAGCCTGCTCCCTGATCTGAGCCTTCTCCCAGACCCGAGCCTGCTCCCTGATCTGAGCCTGCTCCCAGACCCTAGCCTGCTCCCAGACCCGAGCCTGCTCCCAGACCCGAGCCTGCTCCCTGATCTGAGCCTGCTCCCAGACCCGAGCCTGCTCCCTGATCTGAGCCTGCTCCCAGACCCTAGCCTGCTCCCTGATCTGAGCCTGCTCCCAGACCCTAGCCTGCTCCCAGAGCCTAGCCTGCTCCCTGATCTGAGCCTGCTCCCAGACCCTAGCCTTCTCCCAGACCCGAGCCTGCTCCCTGATCTGAGCCTGCTCCCAGACCCTAGCCTGCTCCCAGACCCTAGCCTGCTCCCAGACCCGAGCCTGCTCCCTGATCTGAGCCTGCTCCCAGACCCGAGCCTGCTCCCTGATCTGAGCCTGCTCCCTGATCTGAGCCTGCTCCCAGACCCTAGCCTGCTCCCTGATCCTAGCCTGCTCCCAGACCCTAGCCTGCTCCCAGACCCTAGCCTGCTCCCAGACCCTAGCCTGCTCCCAGACCCTAGCCTGCTCCCAGACCCTAGCCTGCTCCCAGACCCTAGCCTGCTCCCAGACCTGAGCCTGCTCCCAGACCCTAGCCTGCTCCCAGACCCTAGCCTGCTCCCAGACCCTAGCCTGCTCCCAGACCCTAGCCTGCTCCCAGACCCTAGCCTGCTCCCAGACCCTAGCCTGCTCCCAGACCCTAGCCTGCTCCCAGACCCTAGCCTGCTCCCAGACCCTAGCCTGCTCCCTGATCCTAGCCTGCTCCCAGACCTAGCCTGCTCCCTGATCCTAGCCTGCTCCCAGACCCTAGCCTGCTCCCAGACCCTAGCCTGCTCCCAGACCCTAGCCTGCTCCCTGATCTGAGCCTGCTCCCTGATCTGAGCCTGCTCCCAGACCCGAACCTGCTCCCTGATCTGAGCCTGCTCCCAGACCCTAGCCTGCTCCCAGACCCTAGCCTGCTCCCAGACCCGAGCCTGCTCCCAGACCCGAGCCTGCTCCCTGATCTGAGCCTGCTCCCAGACCCGAGCCTGCTCCCTGATCTGAGCCTGCTCCCTGATCTGAGCCTGCTCCCAGACCCTAGCCTGCTCCCAGACCCTAGCCTGCTCCCAGACCCGAGCCTGCTCCCTGATCTGAGCCTGCTCCCAGACCCGAGCCTGCTCCCTGATCTGAGCCTGCTCCCAGACCCTAGCCTGCTCCCAGACCCTAGCCTGCTCCCAGACCCCTAGCCTGCCTGCCCAGACCCTAGCCTGCTCCCAGACCCTAGCCTGCTCCCAGACCCTAGCCTGCTCCCAGACCCTAGCCTGCTCCCAGACCCTAGCCTGCTCCCAGACCCTAGCCTGCTCCCAGACCCTCCCAGACCCTAGCCTGCTCCCAGACCCTAGCCTGCTCCCAGACCCTAGCCTGCTCCCAGACCCTAGCCTGCTCCCAGACGCTAGCCTGCTCCCAGACGCTAGCCTGCTCCCAGACGCCTAGCCTGCTCCCAGACGCTAGCCTGCTCCCAGACGCCTGCTCCCAGCCTGCTCCCAGACGCTAGCCTGCTCCCAGACGCTAGCCTGCTCCCAGACCCTAGCCTGCTCCCAGACCCTAGCCTGCTCCCAGACCCTAGCCTGCTCCCAGACCCTAGCCTGCTCCCTGATCTGTTTGTGCTCTTGCTAACTCCATTGCTCCTTGTCAAGCCAACATGTTTTCCATTTGGAATCACAATATAAGCCAAGGATTCGGCATGATAATACACACACTCTGGATGTAAGTGTAACTATATTTGGTCATATGCACCCGGTCTAATGTGTAATGGAAGAACAGGTTTGGAAGGACTGAGCCTTCAGAAAGTATTCATACTCCCTTGATTTATTCCACACTTAATTTACATAAATATTCACACCCTTGAGTTAACACACGTTAGAATCACCTTTTTGGCAATGATTACATCTGTGAGTCTTTTTGGGTAGGTCTCTAAAAGATTTGCACACGTGGAATGTACAATATTTTTCAAATTCTTTAAAAAAATATATGTTGGTTGTTGATCATTGCAAGACAGACATTTTCAATTCTTGCCATAGATTTTCAAGCTGATTTAAAACAAAACTGTTACTAGGGTAACCACGTGTGCTCTCGACGAGGATGGCTGTGTAGATGAGGAGCTTCATCGAACTCGACAATAAAATTGATTTTGGCAACAATATTTACCCATTTTGGGGCATAGTGACACGCATACAAGTGACAAGGCTGGGACTATGTCCTCAGACTAAGAACAGAGGATTCAAACAGGTCAAAACGGATCTGAAATCCACTTCATTCTGTGTTTTCCTGCTATAGGGGCTAAACCAGGCTGGTACCAGATGGGAGGGGCTAAACCAGGCTGGTACCAGATGGGAGGGGCTAAACCAGGCTGATACCAGATGGGAGGGGCTAAACCAGGCTGGTACCAGATGGGAGGGGCTAAACCAGGCTGGTACCAGATGGGAGGGGATAAACCAGGCTGGTACCAGATGGGAGGGGCTAAACCAGGCTGGTACCAGATGGGAGGGGCTAAACCAGGCTGGTACCAGATGGGAGGGGCTAAACCAGGCTGGTACCAGATGGGAGGGGCTAAACCAGGCTGGTACCAGATGGGAGGGGATAAACCAGGCTGGTACCAGATGGGAGGGATGGGCTAAACCAGGCTGGTACCAGATGGGAGGGGCTAAACCATGCTGGTACCAGATGGGAGGGGATAAACCAGGCTGGTACTAGATGGGAGGGAGGGGCTAAACCAGGCTGGTACCAGATGGGAGGGGCTAAACCAGGCTGGTAACCAGATGGGAGGGCCTAAACCAGGCTGGTACCAGATGGGAGAGAGGGGCTAAACCAGGCTGGTACCATATGGAAGGGAGGGGATAAACCAGGCTGGTACAAGATGGGAGGGAGGGGCTAAACCAGGCTGGTACCAGATGGGAGGGAGGGAGGGGCTAAACCAGGCTGGTACCAGATGGGAGGGAGGGGCTAAACCAGGCTGGTACCAGATGGGAGGGGCTAAACCAGGCTGGTACCAGATGGGAGGGGCTAAACCAGGCTGGTACCAGATGGGAGGGGCTAAACCAGGCTGGTACAAGATGGGAGGGGCTAAACCAGGCTGGTAGTAGATGGGAGGGGATATACCAGGCTGATACCATATGGAAGGGAGGGGCTAAACCAGGCTGATACCATATGGAAGGGAGGGGCTAAACCAGGCTGGTACCATATGGAAGGGAGGGGCTAAACCAGGCTAGTACCAGATGGAAGGGAGGGGCTAAACCAGGCTGGTACCAGATGGTAGGGAGGTGCTAAACCAGGCTGTTACCAGATGGAAGGGAGGTGCTGAACCAGGCTAGTACCAGATGGTAGGGAGGTGCTAAACCAGGCTGTTACCAGATGGAAGGGAGGGGCTAAACCAGGCTGGTACCAGATGGAAGGGAGGGGCTAAACCAGGCTGGTACCAGATGGAAGGGAGGGGCTAAACCAGGCTGGTACCAGATGGAGTCTGAGGCCTGTGGGGGAGCCCTGGCTCAGAATATTTAGCACAGTGAGACCACTGCCGAATGACCTCCCCACTGTTAGAAACTCCAAAACATTGTGGGGTAAATTGCACAGAGGTGGACGTTGGGACCAGAAGAAATCACCTCAGGCCCCTCTGTGGCACAATAAGCGTTTCCTATTTGGAGGTAAAACCATTCTTTGGGAACCGTGGTAATATGTAGGGATCACTTGTCTGTTGGCTCTATTTAACCATATTAATTTAAGCTATTCTTAAACTTGGCCCAGATTTCTAATTAATATGATCTGCCACAGGATCAATATTGGAGTCATCTCCAATTGCAAAGTCTTTGTCAAAATGGCTGGGAAGCTCTCTTACCTGTCCCATAGCCAGCCTGTCCCATAGCCAGCCTGTCCCAATGCCAGCCTGTCCCATAGCCAGCCTGTCCCAAAGCCAGCCTGTCCCATAGACAGCCTGTCCCAATGCCAGCCTGTCCCATCGCCAGCCTGGACCTCCACAACCACAGACCACGTGTAACCACACCAGGCCAGGACCGCCACAACCACGTGTAACCACACCAACCCAGGACCTCCACAACCACGTGTAACCACACCAGGCCAGGACCTCCACAACCACAGACCACGTGTAACCACACCAGGCCAGGACCTCCACAACCATGTGTAACCACACCAACCCAGGACCTCCACAACCACGTGTAACCACACCAGGCCAGGACCTCCACAACCACAGACCACGTGTAACCACACCAACCCAAGACCTTCACAACAACAGACCACGTGTAACCACACCAACCCAGGACCTCCACAACCATGTGTAACCACACCAGGCCAGGACCTCCACAACCACAGACCACGTGTAAACACACCAGGCCAGGACCTCCACAACCACAGACCACGTGTAACCACACCAGGCCAGGACCTCCACAACCACAGACCACGTGTAAACACACCAGGCCAGGACCTCCACGACCACGTGTAACCACACCAGGCCAGGACCTCCACAACCACAGACCACGTGTAACCACACCAGGCCAGGACCGCCACAACCACGTGTAACCACACCAACCCAGGACCTCCACAACCACGTGTAACCACACCAGGCCAGGACCTCCACAACCACAGACCACGTGTAACCACACCAGGCCAGGACCTCCACAACTACAGACCACGTGTAACCACACCAGCCCAGGACCTCCACAACCACAGACCACGTGTAACCACACCAGCCCAGGACCTCCACAACCACAGACCACGTGTAACCACACCAGCCCAGGACCTCCACAACCACAGACCACGTGTAACCACACCAGGCCAGGACCTCCACAACCGTATTCATCAGACCAGCCACCCGGACAGCTGATGAAACTGAGGAGTATTTCTGTCTGTAATAAAGCCCTTTTGTGGGGGAAAAAATCATTCTGATTGGCTGGGCCTGGCTCCCCAGTGGGTGGGCCTGGCTCCCCAGTGGGTGGGCCTGGCTCCCCAGTGGGTGGACCTGGCTCCCCAGTGGGTGGGCCTGGCTCCCCAGTGGCTGGGCCTGGCTCCCCAGTGGGTGGGCCTGACTCCAAAGCGGGTGGGCCTGTCTCCCCAGTGGGTGGGCCTGGCTCCCCAGTGGGTGGGCCTGTCTCCAAAGCGGGTGGGCCTGTCTCCCCAGTGGGTGGGCCTGGCTCCCCAGTGGGTGGGCCTGGCTCCCCAGTGGGTGGGCCTGTCTCCAAAGCGGGTGGGCCTATGCCCTCCCAGGGCTGCGCTCCCTGGCCAGTCATGTGAAATCCATAGATAAGGAACTAATGAATTCATTTAAATTGATTGATTTCATTATATGAACTGTAAATCTTTCAAATTATTTAAATGATTGCATTTATATTTTTATTTTCAGTATAGAAAATGAGGCTATACATTAGATAAGTAGGCTATACTTTCTTTAAGTATAGGCTTCCTTCACAAAATCAAGGGGACACGGACAGACAGTGTCCTCTTGACATAACATAAAATCAATAGCAAGAGCTAGTGTCCTAAACGGTCCATCCTGGGCTATAGAGTCCAATGTATTTAATTTTCCATTGGGTCCCTTTGGACACGGAGAAAGGCTACTTAACATCCGCTGTTTTCTTCATCCACGAGGACACAGCTACTGTCCAATCATCGACTAAAAATACTTTTGGGGACTGTAGACTAAACATTTTTTAATAGCAATATTATGAATGTATTTTCCTTTTTCGTAGTCTAACCATCGATGTTGCCTTCATACAACAACGCGTAACGGTCAGGAATACGATGTTGTTTTGTCTTTATAATACGGCTATCATTGATACAACTCTGAAATGATGACACTCACCTCTTGTCGTGTCCGTGGCAGTTTGCGCTACTGTTAGCAGATGAGTCTGTCTTCAACCGTGAATGATCTCTATCAGAATCTCCTTCGGTAGAACATCGTTTTGTTGAATCACTTTCATTGAAATACTGTCTTCTGTGAGTCATTTCTTGTCAATCTCAACCCAGCTGATCATCAACAGAAGCGCACAGACAAAGACGCTACAAACCTCCTAAATCCACTCTTGGAATGGACTGACGCTGAGCGCAGAATGAGCGCGTCTGTACCCCGACCACAGAACAGTCTGCCGTAGACGGTTGATGGGGACGTTCTTTTGACGATACTTGTGTGTGCTGTGGCAGGTTAATCAACTCACTACCGTTGTGAATGGGGTCCAGTTTGAAGTGCCCCTGTTTATTGCGAACTTGTCAGAACATTTTTTTCCACATAGGCCTACAAATCCTAGGGCTCAGGGCACAAGTTTAGTTTTCACTCCCATGGGTAAAAGGCATAGCCCCCCCACCCCCCCTCCTGTGTCTAAAATCTCACTCAGTGTGGATTTCCCAAATCGAACATATACAGACAATATTGCTTTTTACTATAATTGACTAATGGGGGATGGGGGAGCATCTGGAATTGTTTTAAGGTCATACCACGGATCATTTAGCTATTTGATTTTGAATTGTAGGATCCCTTTAGGTATTAAAATGATTTATTCAAACAATGATATGATAAAACATTGAATTTGCCTTTACTACTGTAGCCCATAGAAATGCATTGACTAACATTCATAAATGGCAAAACAGACGGTAAAAACATGATTCAGTGTCTTTCAGGAAATATAAGAACGCTCAGGAAATCTAAACCATTTTTTACACATATTTAACCCCATTTCTTGGTAGCAATAAAACTACCTCGATACTACCTTGTTTTTTTAAAACCTTCGGATGAGTCTTGTGACACTTGTGGGAGAACACCATGATTTTTGTGAGAATCTCCCCTTTGCACAGTGGGGTCCAGTGGCAGATTTAGGTATAGGCGACATCCGTAGCCGCGCAGGGCAGCATCTTGCCGGGGGCGGCACCGGGCGGCTGCACAAAAAAACCGACCTGTTTTCTATCGCTCATTTTCACATCGCGTCTATGATATCATGTCACCGTGTGGGACTTATGAGTCAGTTAACCTTGTCGGAGTGGGCGCCCTGGTTCTAGTTTGTGAGCTAGGCAGGTCTCCCACTCAGAAGTACAAGATGGGGAGGGGGCGGGGGAATCTATCAGGAAGAACGTTTCACTTCTCTCATTGACTTCTCAAACCCCGGCCTGTTTTGTTTGGTCTGCTTCTCAAGCATTCCCAGAAGACCTGCGATGTTGCGCCTCTGGGTTTAGAAACTCTGTGCCTAAACTATATACCTACATATACTGTAAGTATAGCATTACCATGCATTAAATACACACAGACAAATAACGTTGTGAAGCCTATAAATTGTATCATTGTTTTTTATTTTTTTATTTCACCTTTATTTAACCAGGTAGGCTAGTTGAGAACAAGTTCTCATTTGCAACTGCGACCTGGCCAAGATAAAGCATAGCAGTGTGAACAGACAACACAGAGTTACACATGGAGTAAACAATTAACAAGTCAATAACACAGTAGAAAAATGGGCAGTCTATATACAATGTGTGCAAAAGGCATGAGGAGGTAGGCGAATAATACAATTTTGCAGATTAACACTGGAGTGATAAATGATCAGATGGTCATGTACAGGTAGAGATATTGGTGTGCAAAAGAGCAGAAAAGTAAATAAATAAAAAATAAAATAAAAAAACAGTATAAAAACAGTATGGGAATGAGGTAGGTGAAAATGGATGGGCTATTTACCTATAGACTATGTACAGCTACAGCGATCGGTTAGCTGCTCGGATATAAATACCGTAAAACATTGTATTGAATAACTGTTTCAAATGTTAATTTGAATCTGCCATCATTTCTTCTAACAAATAAATTATATATTTTTTAAATTGTATTTTATTTTACCTTTATTTAACTAGGCAAGTCAGTTAAGAACAAATTCTTATTTTACAATGACGACCTGCTCCGGTCAAACCCAGACGACGCTGGGCCAATTGTGCCCTATGGGACACCCAATTATGGCCAGTTGTGATACAGCCTGGGATCGAACCAGGGTCTGTAGTGACGCCTCTAGCACTGAGATTCAGAGGGATGCAGAGGGATGCAGAGGGGTGCGTCGTATGGGGAGCGTTGCAGCATAGCTATTTTCAGGTTTTTCCCGAGATGTTCGATCAAGTCCGGGCTCTGGCTGGGCCACTCAAGGACATTCAGAGACGTGTCCCGAAGCCACTCTTGCGTTGTCTTGGCTGTGTGCTTAGGGTCAATGTCCTGTTGGACGGTGAACCTTTGCCCTAGTCTGAGGTTCAGATTTACATCAAGGATCTCTCTGTACTTTTCTCCATTCATCTTTCCCTCGATCCTGACTAGTCTCCGAGTCCCTGCCGATGAAAAACATCCCCACAGCATGATGCTGCCTCCACCCGGCTTCACCGTTTGGATGGTGTCAGGTTTCCTCCAGACGTGACACTTTGCAATCTTGGTGTCATCAGACAAGATAATCTTTCTCATCGTCTGAGAGTCCTTTAGGTGCCTCCAAGCGGGTTGTCAAGTGCCTTTTACTGAGGAGTGGCTTCCATCTGGCCACTACCATAAAGGCCTGATTGGTGTAGTGCTGCAGAGATGGTTGTCCTTCTGGAAGGTTCTCCCATCTCCACAGAGGAATTCTGGAACTCTATCAGAGTGCCCATCAGGCTCTTGGTCACCTCCCTGACCAAGGCCCTTCTCCCCCGATTGCTCAGTTTGGCCGTGCAGCCAGCTCTAGGAAGAGTCTTGGTGGTTCCAAATTTCTTCCATTTGAAAGTCAGCATTTCACTGTGAGGTCTACTACACCTGTTGTATTCAGCATTTCACTGTAAGGTCTACTACACCTGTTGTATTCATCATTTCACTGTGAGGTCTACTACACCTGTTGTATTCAGCATTTCACTGTGAGGTCTACTACACCTGTTGTATTCAGCATTTCACTGTAAGGTCTACTACACCTGTTGTATTCAGCATTTCACTGTGAGGTCTACTACACATGTTGTATTCAGCATTTCACTGTGAGGTCTACTACACCTGTTGTATTCAGCATTTCACTGTAAGGTCTACTACACCTGTTGTATTCAGCATTTCACTGTGAGGTCTACTACACCTGTTGTATTCAGCATTTCACTGTGAGGTCTACTACACCTGTTGTATTCAGCATTTCACTGTAAGGTCGACTACACCTGTTGTATTCAGCATTTCACTGTGAGGTCTACTACACCTGTTGTATTCAGCATTTCACTGTAAGGTCTACTACACCTGTTGTATTCAGCATTTCACTGTGAGGTCTACTACACCTGTTGTATTCAGCATTTCACTGTGAGGTCTACTACACCTGTTGTATTCAGCATTTCACTGTGAGGTCTACTACACCTGTTGTATTCAGCATTTCACTGTGAGGTCTACTACACCTGTTGTATTCAGCATTTCACTGTGAGGTCTACTACACCTGTTGTATTCAGCATTTCACTGTGAGGTCTACTACACCTGTTGTATTCAGCATTTCACTGTGAGGTCTACTCCACCTGTTGTATTCAGCATTTCACTGTAAGGTCTACTACACCTGTTGTATTCACCATTTCACTGTAAGGTCTACTACACCTGTTGTATTCAGCATTTCACTGTAAGGTCTACTACACCTGTTGTATTCGGCATTTCACTGTGAAGTGTTGTATTCAGAAAGAAATTAGAAAGAAACCTATTCTTTTTTCACTCCCCTATTTCCCCCTACACCTGTTGTATTCAGCACGTGACAAATAAACTTTGATTTCAGGCTGTAATGAAACAAAATGTGTAAAAAGTTGAGGGTTCTGAACACTTAAATCTCCATTAGGCCATACACTCTCATAGTTCATTTTCTGAGCTTTGTGGAAAAGGACACCAGTGTGACCTTCGACAATGTGCATCACAGTCCAGAACAATCTAATACAGCTGAGGAATGTGAGACTGTGGAAATGTAACCCCTCTCAAATGAATGAATGTTGAATGTCAACACTTCATCTTATAATCTGCTGACAGGACTCCAGCCACCCAAGTCATAGGCTGTTCTCTCTGCTACCGCACGGCAAGCGGTACCGGAACGCCAAGTATAGGACCCAAAGGCTCCTGGACAGCGTCTACCCCCAAATCCATGAGACTGCTAAATAGTTAACCAAATAGCTACCTGGACTATCTGCACTGACCCACTCACACTGGACTCTACCCATACACTCACAATGGACTCTACCAAGACTCACACTGGACTCTACCCACACTCACACTGGACTCTACCCACTCACACTGGACTCTACCCACTCACACACTGGACTCTACCCATACACTCACACTGGACTCTACCAAAACTCACACTGGACTCTACCAACACTCACACACTGGACTCTACCAACACTCACACACTGGACTCTACCCACACTCACACTGGACTCTACCCACTCACACACTGGACTCTACCCACTCTCACACACTGGACTCTACCCACACTCACACTGGACTCTACCAAAACTCACACTGGACTCTACCCACACTCACACACTGGACTCTACCCACACTCACACACTGGACTCTACCCACACTCACACTGGACTCTACCAACACTCACACTGGACTCTACCCACACTCACACTGGACTCTACCCACACTCACACTGGACTCTACCCACACACACACTGGACTCTACCCACACTCACACTGGACTCTACCCATACACTCACACTGGACTCTACCAAGACTCACACTGGACTCTACCCACACTCACACTGGACTCTACCCACTCACACACTGGACTTTACCCATACACTGCTAAATAGTTAACCAAATAGCTACCTGGACTATCTGCACTGACCCACTCACACTGGACTCTACCCATACACTCACAATGGACTCTACCAAGACTCACACTGGACTCTACCCACACTCACACTGGACTCTACCAATACACTCACACTGGACTCTACCCACACTCACACTGGACTCTACCCACACTCACACTGGACTCTACCCACTCACTCACACTGGACTCTACCCATACACTCACACTGGACTCTACCCACACTCACACTGGACTCTACCCACACTCACACTGGACTCTACCAAGACTCACACTGGACTCTACCAAGACTCACACTGGACTCTACCAAGACTCACACTGGACTCTACCAAGACTCACACTGGACTCTACCCACACTCACACTGGACTCTACCAAGACTCACACTGGACTCTACCCAGACACTCACACTGGACTCTACCAAGACTCACACTGGACTCTACCAAGACTCACACTGGACTCTACCCACACTCACACTGGACTCTACCCACTCACACACTGGACTCTACCCACACTCACACTGGACTCTACCCACACACACACACACACTGGACTCTACCCACACACACACTGGACTCTACCCACACTCACACTGGACTCTACCCACACACTCACACTGGACTCTACCAATACACTTACACACTGGACTCTACCCACTCACACACTGGACTCCACCAATACACTCACACTGGACTCTACCAATACACTCACACTACACTCTACCCACACACTCTGGACTCTACCCACGCTCACACACTGGACTCTACCCACACACACACACACACTGGACTCTACCCACACACTCACACTGGACTCTACCCACACACTCACACTGCACTCTACCAATACACTCACACTACACTCTACCCACACACTCTGGACTCTACCCACACACTCACACTGGACTCTACCAATACACTCACACTACACTCTACCCACACACACTGGACTCTACCCACACTCACACTGGACTCTACCCACACACACACACACACACTGGACTCTACCCACACACTCACACTGGACTCTACCACACACTCACACTGGACTCTACCAATACACTCACTGGACTCTACCCATAAACTTACACACTGGACTCTACCCATAAACTTACACACTGGACTCTACCCATAAACTTACACACTGGACTCTACCCACACACACACTGGACTCTACCCACACACTCACACTGGACTCTACCAATAAACTTACACACTGGACTCTACCCACACTCACACACTGGACTCTACCCACACTCACACTGGACTCTACCCATAAACTTACACACTGGACTCTACCAATAAACTTACACATTGGACTCTACACACACACCCACACTGGACTCTCCCACACACTCACACTACACTCTACCCACACACTCTGGACTCTACCCACACTCACACACTGGACTCTACCCACACACACACACACTGGACTCTCCCCACACACTCACACTGGACTCTACCCACACTCACACTGGACTCTACCCACACACTCACACTAGACTCTACCCACACACTCACACTAGACTCTACCCACACACACACACACTGGACTCTACCAATACACTCACACTAGACTCTACCCACACACGCACACTGGACTCTACCCACACTCACACTGGACTCTACCCACACTCACACTGGACTCTACCCATAAACTTACACACTGGACTCTACCCATAAACTTACACACTGGACTCTACCAATACACGCACACTAGACTCTACCCACACACACACACACTGGACTCTACCCACACTCACACTGGACTCTACCAATACACTTACACACTGGTCTCTACCCACTCACACACACTGGACTCTACCAATACACTCACACTGGACTCTACCAATACACTCACACTACACTCTACCCACACACTCTGGACTCTACCCACGCTCACACACTGGACTCTACCCACACACACACACACACTGGACTCTACCCACACACTCACTGTCACACCCTGACCTGAGAGAGCCTTGTTTATTCTTTACTTGGTTAGGCCAGGGTGTGACTTGGGCGGGCAAATCTATGTTTCTATTTCTTTTTTGGCCTAGTATGGTTCCCAATCAGAGGCAGCTGTTTATCGTTGTCTCTGATTGGGGATCATACTTAGGCAGCCCTTTTTCCCACCTTAGATTGTGGGATATTGTTTTTGTACTGTTGCTTTCCAGCCCTACAGAACTGTGCGTTTCATTTTGTATTTATTATTTTTTCGGTGTCATCAATAACAGAAAGATGTGCGCTTGCCATGCTGCACCTTGGTCCAATCCATCTTTCAACGAACGTGACACTCACACACTGGACTCTACCAATACACTCACACACTGGACTCTACCAATACACTCACACACTGGACTCTACCAATACACTCACACACTGGACTCTACCAATACACTCACACACTGGACTCTACCAATACACTCACACTGGACTCTACCAATACACTCACACACTGGACTCTACCAATACACTCACACACTGGACTCTACCAATACACTCACACACTGGACTCTACCAATACACTCACACACTGGACTCTACCAATACACTCACACTGGACTCTACCAATACACTCACACACTGGACTCTACCAATACACTCACACACTGGACTCTACCAATACACTCACACACTGGACTCTACCAATACACTCACACACTGGACTCTACCAATACACTCACACACTGGACTCTACCAATACACTCACACACTGGACTCTACCAATACACTTACACACTGGACTCTACCAATACACTCACACACTGGACTCTACCAATACACTCACACACTGGACTCTACCAATACACTCACACACTGGACTCTACCAATACACTTACACACTGGACTCTACCAATACACTTACACACTGGACTCTACCAATACACTCACACACTGGACTCTACCAATACACTCACACACTGGACTCTACCAATACACTCACACACTGGACTCTACCAATACACTCACACACTGGACTCTACCAATACACTCACACACTGGACTCTACCAATACACTCACACACTGGACTCTACCAATACACTCACACACTGGACTCTACCAATACACTCACACACTGGACTCTACCAATACACTCACACACTGGACTCTACCAATACACTCACACTGGACTCTACCAATACACTCACACTGAACTCTACCAATTCACACACACACTGAACTCTACCAATTCACACACACACTGGACTCTACCAATACACTTACATACTGGACTCTACCAATACACTTACATACTGGACTCTACCAATACACTTACACACTGGACTCTACCAATACACTTACATACTGGACTCTACCAATACACTCACACACTGGACTCTACCAATACACACACATGCTGAACTCTACCAATACACACACATACTGGACTCTACCAATACACTTACACACTGAACTCTACCAATACACTTACACACTGAACTCTACCAATACACACACATGCTGAACTCTACCAATACACACATGCTGAACTCTACCAATACACACACATGCTGAACTCTACCAATACACACACATACTGGCACTGACACTCCAACACATACACACACACATGCTGAACTCTACCAATACACACACATGCTGAACTCTACCAATACACACATGCTGAACTCTACCAATACACACACATGCTGAACTCTACCAATACACACACACTGGACTCTACCAATACACTTACACACTGGACTCTACCAATACACTCACACACTGGACTCTACCAATACACTCACACACTGGACTCTACCAATACACTCACACACTGGACTCTACCAATACACTCACACACTGAACTCTACCAATACACACACATGCTGAACTCTACCAATACACACACATGCTGAACTCTACCAATACACACACATGCTGGACTCTACCAATACACACACACACTGAACTCCACCAATACACACACACATACTGGCACTGACACTCCAACACATACACACACAAATGCGCACACGAACACAGACACTCACGTTCACACAGGTACACATTCGCCACACACACACACACACACACACACACACACACACACACACACACACACGCACGCACACACACACACACACACACACACACACACACACACACACACACACACACACACACACACACACACACTTCCACACTCATCACATACGCTGCTGTTACTGTTTATTATCTATCCTGTTGCCCAGTAACTTCACCCCTACCTGTATGTACATATCTACCTCAATGACCTCGTACCACTCGGTACTGGTACCCCATGCATATAGCCTAGTTATAAATGACTCGGTACTGGTACCCCATGCATATAGCCTAGTTATAAATGACTCGGTACTGGTACCCCATGCATATAGCCTAGTTATAAATGACTCGGTACTGGTACCCCATGCATATAGCCTAGTTATAAATGACTCGGTACTGGTACCCCATGCATATAGCCTAGTTATAAATGACTCGGTACTGGTACCCCATGCATATAGCCTAGTTATAAATGACTCGGTACTGGTACCCCATGCATATAGCCTAGTTATAAATGACTCGGTACTGGTACCCCATGCATATAGCCTAGTTATAAATGACTCTACTGGTTGCATAAAGTTATAAATGACTCGGTACTGGTACCCCATGCATATAGCCTAGTTATAAATGACTCGGTACTGGTACCCCATGCATATAGCCTAGTTATAAATGACTCGGTACTGGTACCCCATGCATATAGCCTAGTTATAAATGACTCGGTACTGGTACCCCATGCATATAGCCTAGTTATAAATGACTCGGTACTGGTACCCCATGCATATAGCCTAGTTATAAATGACTCGGTACTGTCGTGTCTGGACTCATCATTAAATGTGAAGACTTATTATATCACTTATATCTTATTTATTACATGATTAAACAAATCATTAAAACATCAAATGAACCACAATTTTCCCAAATATAACTCTTCAGATATTTCAATATCTGATCGATTAGTCTTATTAATGTGTTATTACTACCTCGTCGCAAACCCTTGGATATCTGCATGAACCCAAAATCATGAATCAGCGATATACTAATTGGCGTAATTATTTATTTACTAACTAACTAAGTAATAAAGCCTCCCTTGAAAAAGCCAAAACTTGACCCAGAAAATATAAAAAACGAATCGGCCTATATCGAGTCTTCCATTCCTCTCAAAAATGTTAGAAAAAGCTGTTGCGCAGCAACTTACTACCACATGCTTCAGTCTGGTTTTAGACCCCATCAAAGCACCGAGACTGCACTTGTGAAGGTGGTAAATTATATTTTAATGGCGTCAGACCGAGGCTCTGCATCTGTCCTCGTGCTCCTAGACCTTAGTGCTGCTTTTGATACCATCGATCACCACATTCTTTTGGTGAGATTGGAAACCCAAATTGGTCTACACGGACAGGTTCTGGCCTGGTTTAGATCTTATCTGTCGGAAAGATATAAGTTTGTCTCAGTGAATGGTTTGTCCTCTGACAAATTAACTGTAAATTTCGGTGTTCCCCAAAATTGCCCTCGCTAGAAGCCTGTGTTTCAGACATAAGGAAGTGGATGGCTGCCAACTTGAAACTGACAATTAATCTTGATGGTTGTACAGTCGTCTCAAATAAAACTGTGAAGGACCTCGGCGTTACTCTGGACCCTGATCTCTCTTTTGACGAACATATCAAGACTGTTTCAAGGACAGCTTTTTTCCATCTATGTAACATTGCAAAAATCTGAAACTTTGTCAAAAAAATATGCAGAAAAACTAATCCATTCTTTTGTTACTTCTAAGTTAGACTGCTGCAATGCTCTACTTTCCGGCTACCCGGATAAATCACTAAATAAACTACAGTTAGTGCTAAATACGGCTGCTAGAATCCTGACTAGAACCAAACAATTTGATCATATTACTCCAGTGCTAGCCTCCCTACACTGGCTTCCTGTCAAAGCAAGGGCTGATTTCAAGGTTTTACTGCTTGTCAGGACCCGGTTACGAACCCAGGTCTCTGGAGTGAGAAACAGTCACTTAACCAACTGAGCCACGAATAGTCAGCAGAACCCAGAAGATGAGGCAGACACAGCAGTACTTGAGACGGTGTATTTAATGAAGTAAAAAGTGAAGTTCTTCAGGAAAACATGTAACTCCACAACCTCAAAAGGAATTCCACAAGAACAAAGGTAATCCTCCAAGACAAAAAGGTAAATCCACAAGGTGGAAGGTATAGCATAAAAAAGCCTCAAAAGATACTCAAAAATAAACAAGAACAAAAAACAGAATTCCACAAGAGAGTCTACCGGGATCAACAAGAGTTCACAGAGTACTAGGGCTGGGTGCTAACATACAAACACAGAGCAAAGAACTGAGGAAAACAAAGGGTTTAAATACAATCAGGGGAAACGAGGCACAGGTGCAAATAATAATGGGGATCAAGGGACAACAAAAGGTCAAAAGGCACAATGGGGGCATCTAGTGACCAAAAACCGGAAGAACCCTTGCCAAATCCTGACACTGCTAACCTACAAAGCATTACATGGGCTTGCTCCTACCCATCGCTCTGATTTGGTCCTGCCGTACATACCTACACGTACGCCATGTTCACAAGATGCAGGTCTCCTAATTGTCCCTAAGCAAACAGCTGGAGGCAGGGCGATTCTCCTATAGAGCTCAATTTTTTTATGGAATGGTCTGCCTACCCATGTGAGAGACGCAGACTCGGTCTCAACCTTTAAGTCTTTACTGAAGACTCATCTCTTCAGTGGGTCATATGATTGAGTGTAGTCTGGCCCCGGAGTGTGAAGGTGAACGGAAAGGCTCTGGAGCAACGAACCGCCCTTGCTGTCTCTGCCTGGCCGGTTCCCCTCTCTCCACTGGGATTCTCTGCCTCTAACCCTATTACAGGGGCTGAGTCACTGGCTTACTGGTGCTCTTCCATGCCGTCCCTAGGAGAGGTGCGTCACTTGAGTGGGTTGAGTCACTGACGTGATCTTCCTGTCTGGGTTGGCGCCCCCTAACCCTAGCTGCATACTAGTAATCATACGTCTAAGATTTGCTCTTATTCTGTCGTGATCGATTGTCTCAGACTTGAACCATTTCCAGCCATGTAACCAAAACTACAGCTGTATGATCTAATGGTCAATAGCATTGTAGTCATTCCAACGTGGGGACTTAATGTAGATTTTGTAGGAAGTGGGTTTTATACTCTTTGGAAAAAGGGTAGATCTATGACTCCTAATGTGATGTCTGGGCTCACGGGGGTGTGGCCACTGACTAGTTCATCTTTATATGAAAAACCCATACTCTCATTTAGAAGGTTAACATCACATTGCATCTTTTCACAAATAGTTTCATGTTTAATCACATACGTTTCACAATATTTAGATATAAACCTGATAGCTGGGAAATGGTCCCTTTAAGAGATCCAGTTATGTGTGTTTCCTGTCCTTTGTGAGGTCACCAAATGAAACACACTCGACACGACTGTCCATTAAGTGTCCACAGACCACTCCCACATTCTCAAAACTGTCCCTTAAGTGTCCACAGACCACTCCCACATTCTCAAAACTGTCCCTTAAGTGTCCACAGACCACTCCCACATTCTCAAAAGTGGAAATATTGTTTAGTTCTCCCATTTTGGGGAATTAGGAGTTTGGCCAAGTCTCTCTCTTTGTCCCACAGTTACACATTCCAATATCAATTCTACAGACCCAGAAGCAGAGTATTTACGACTGTCATAAACTGGGGGTGAGGGGGCTGTGATCCTGCCCCCAGGGCACGTCATGACAGTTCCCTGTGTATATAGCCAAGTTATCATTGACTCGGTACTGGTAACCTGTGTATATAGCCTAGTTATCATTGACTTGGTACTGGTACCCAGTGTATATAGCCTAGTTATCATTGACTCTGTACTGGTACCCTGTATATATAGCCAAGTTATCATTACTCATTGACTCGGTACTGGTACCCTGTGTATATAGCCAGGCTATCATTGACTCTGTACTGGTACCCTGTGTATATAGCCAAGTTATCATTGACTATGTACTGGTACCCTGTATATATAGCCAAGTTATCATTGACTCGGTTCTGGTACCCTGTATATATAGCCAAGTTATCATTGACTGTACTGGTACCCTGTATATATAGCCAAGTTATCATTGACTCGGTACTGGTACCCTGTGTGTATAGCCAAGTTATCATTGACTCGGTACTGGTACCCTGTGTATATAGCCAAGTTATCATTGACTCTGTACTGGTACCCTGTGTATATAGCCAAGTTATCATTGACTCGGTACTGGTACCCTGTGTATATAGCCAAGTTATCATTGACTCTGTACTGGTACCCTGTATATATAGCCAAGTTATCATTGACTCGGTTCTGGTACCCTGTATATATAGCCAAGTTATCATTGACTCGGTACTGGTACCCTGTATATATAGCCAAGTTATCATTGACTCTGTACTGGTACCCTGTATATATAGCCAAGTTATCATTGACTCGGTACTGGTACCCTGTGTATATAGCCAAGTTATCATTGACTCTGTACGGGTACCCTGTATATATAGCCAAGTTATCATTGACTCGGTACTGGTACCCTGTATATATAGCCAAGTTATCATTGACTCGGTACTGGTACCCTGTGTATATAGCCAAGTTATCATTGACTCTGTACTGGTACCCTGTATATATAGCCAAGTTATCATTGACTCTGTACTGGTACCCTGTATATATAGCCAAGTTATCATTGACTCTGTACTGGTACCCTGTATATATAGCCAAGTTATCATTGACTCTGTACTGGTACCCTCTATATATAGCCAAGTTATCATTGACTCTGTACTGGTACCCTGTATATATAGCCAAGTTATCATTGACTCTGTACTGGTACCCTGTATATATAGCCAAGTTATCATTGACTCTGTACTGGTACCCTGTATATATAGCCAAGTTATCATTGACTCTGTACTGGTACCCTCTATATATAGCCAAGTTATCATTGCTCATTGTGTATTTGTTCCTCTTTTTTATTTATTTTTATCTACAAATGTTAAATGTTTCTCTGTGCATTGTTGGGAAAGGTTCGTAAGTAAGCATTCCACTGTTGGTCTACACCTGCTATTGCATTAAATGAATTAAACTGTTTCATTGCTATTTGTTATAGGGCTGGAATACGACCCTTGTTATAGGGCTGGAATACGACCTTGTTATAGGGACTCTGTACTGGTACCCTGTATATATAGCCAAGAATACTCTGACCCTTGTTATAGGGCAGGACTCTGTATGACCCTTGTTATAGGGCTGGTACCCTGTATATATACCCTTGTTGTGGGGCCTGAATATGACCCTTGTTGTAGGGCCAGAATACGATCCTTGTTATAGGGCCTGAATTTGACCCTTGTTATAGGGCCGGAATACGACCCTTGTTATAGGGCCGGAATACGACCCTTGTTATAGGGCCGGAATACGACCCTTGTTATAGGGCAGGAGTATGACCCTTGTTATAGGGCCGGAATACGACCCTTGTTATAGGGCCGGAATACGACCCTTGTTATAGGGCCGGAATACGACCCTTGTTATAGGGCCGGAATACGACCCTTGATTTGAAAATATATGTTTGATGCATGCGCCTGTGATAATCAAATTAGAATGACAATAAAATCCCCGTAAAATATGTCGGTTTAAGCTAGAGACATCAGGGTTTTCTGTCTCAATCCAACGATGTCGGCCTTCCGCCTCTGCGGTGAAAGGTGGCAGAGCTAAGGAGGTGTTTGTCAGACCAGGAGGGCCGGAATGTGAACCTTGTTATAGGGCCGAATACGACCCTTGTTATAGGGCAGGAATTATCGACCCTTGTTATAGGGCAGGAATACGACCCTTGTTATAGGGCAGGAATACGACCCTTGTTATAGGGCAGGAGTATGACCCTTGTTATAGGGACGGAGTTCGACCCTTGTTATAGGGCCGGAGTACGACCCTTGTTGTAGGAAATTAGTTCTTCTCACAAAAACGTCTGTACGCCGAATGTTTTGGCCTAGAAACTATTACGACACCTCTATGGAAAGATGAGACTCTCGCAAACACAAGAGATATCCACGACTTGACCAACATTATGTGGACACTCGTTGGGCATTAACATGGAGTTGGTCCTCTCTTTGCTGCTAAAACAGGCTCTGTGCAGGCCAGTCAAGTTCTTCCACACTGATCTCGAGAAACCATTTCCGTATGGACCTCGCTTTGTGCATGGGGGCATTGTCATTGCTGAAATAGGAAAGGGCCTTCCCCAAACTGTTGCCACAAAGTTGGACGCAAAATAATTGTCTAGAATGTCATTGTACGCTGTAGCGTTAAGATTTCTCTTCACTGGAACTAAGGGGCCCGAACCATGAAAAACAGCCCCAGACCATTATTCCTCCTCCACCAAACTTTACAATTGGCTCTACAGTATATATTGGGGCAGGTAGCGTTCTCCTGGCATCCGCCAAACCCAGATTCATCCGTCGGACTTCCAGATGGTGAAGCATGATTCATCACTCCAGAGAACACGTTTCCACTGCTTCAGAGTCCAATGGAGGCAAGCTTTATACCACTTCAGCTGACTCTTGGCATTGGGCGTGGTGATCTTAGGCTTGTGTGCGGCTGCTCGGCCATGGAAACCCATTTCACGAAGCATGAACTCTGTAGTGAGTGTTGCAACCGAGGAAAGACTATTTTTATGCGCTACATGCTTCAGCACTTGGCTGTCCTGTTCTGTGAGCTTGTGTGGCCTACCACTTTGAGGCTGAGCCGTTGTTTCTCCTAGAAGGTTCCACTTCACAAAAACCATATCTGTGTGCTCGATTTTATAGACCTGTCCGCAACGGGTGTGGCAGAAATAGCCGAATCCACTCATTTTGAAGGAGTGTCCACATACTATTGTATATATATAATATAGTGTAGATCTACGACAGAGATAGGACAGACACTTCAACATAGATAGGACAGACACTTCAACATAGATAGGACAGACACTTCAACATAGATAGGACAGACACTTCAACATAGATAGGACAGACACTTCAACATAGATAGGACAGACACTTCAACATAGATAGGACAGACACTTCAACATAGATAGGACAGACACTTCAACATAGATAGGACAGACACTTCAACATAGATAGGACAGACACTTCAACATAGATAGGACAGACACTTCAACATAGAGAGGACAGACAATTTAAAACAAACTTCCTTTGATTTATTTTTGTGCTTTCTATATGTCTGAATCTGTCATTCAATGTGTTTCTATGGGATTAATAGCAGTAAGTTTAATCAAATACATGTTTTAAAATATTTTTTTTACTACACGGGTCCTAAAATGCTATATTTATTGGCTAAATGATCCTTGGTATGACCAAATGTAATTATTTTATGATGTTAGCTTAGTATAAACCCAAGCCCGGGCCATTAGACTCTATGGAGCATGAATACGATGATTCCATTTGAAAAGATAAATGTCTCCTCTTCCAGAGTCCACGAAGAGAAACGGACAATTAGTTTTACAGCATCAACACCTCAAAGTAGTAGATTCTAATAGCAGTTTAACATCTTCCAAGAACAGCTGTTCATATACAGTATGTAGCAGAAACAACATGTAATTCAGGTGGGCACATCAATTCATAAACTGTAAAAGGCCCACAAGTCTGCCATTATGTAATGGCCCCTGCCCCCAGGCGAGTAGCAACATACCGGGCCATGACAGACGGAGAGGGGACAGGGGGAACGTTATACCGGCGAGGATGAAACCATGACAGACGTAGAGGGGACAGGGGGAACGTTATACCGGCGAGGATGAAACCATGACAGACGGAGAGGGGACAGGGGGAACGTTATGACCGGCGAGGATGAAACCATGACAGACGGAGAGGAGACAGGGGAAACATTATACCGGCGAGGATGAAACCATGACAGAAGGAGAGGGGACAGGGGGAAACGTTATACCGGCAGGATGAAACCATGACAGACGGAGAGGGGACAGGGAAACGTTATTCAACGAGGATGAAACCATGACAGAAGGAGAGGAGACAGGGGAAGACGTTATACATAGATAGGATGAAACCATGACAGACGGAGAGGAGACAGGGGAAACGTTATAACATAGCGAGGATGAAACCATGACAGAAGGAGAGGAGACAGGGGAAACGTTATACATAGAGGAAACCATGACAGACGGAGAGGGGACAGGGGAAACGTTATAACGGCGAGGATGAAACCATGACAGAAGGAGAGGGGACAGGGGAAACGTTATACCTGCGAGGATGAAACCATGACAGACGGAGAGGAGACAGGGAAACATTATACCGGCGAGATGAAACCATGACAGACGGAGAGGGGACAGGGGAAACGTTATACCGGCGAGGATGAAACCATGACAGACGGAGAGGAGACAGGGGAAACATTATACCGGCGATAGGATGAAACCATGACAGACGGAGAGGGGACAGGGGGAACGTTATACAACATAGATAGGAAACCATGACAGACGGAGAGGGGACAGGGGAAACGTTATACCGAGGATGAAACCATGACAGACGGAGAGGGACAGGGGAAACGTTACTTCCTTTGAGGATGAAACCATGACAGACGGAGAGGGGACAGGGAAACGTTATACTATGGGAGATGAAACCATGACAGACGGAGAGGGGACAAAACGTTTACCGGCGAGGATGAAACCATGACAGACGGAGAGGGGACAGGGGAAAAGTTACTACACGGGTCCTAAAATGCTATATTTATTGCGAGGATGAAACCATGACAGACGGAGAGGGGACAGGGGGAACGTTATACTTAGTATGAAACCATGACAGACGGAGAGGGGACAGGGGAAAAGTTATACTCTATGGAGGATGAAACCATGACAGACGGAGAAAGGACAGGGGAATGTCGTTATACCAGAGTCGAGGATGAAACCATGACAGACGGAGAGGGGACAGGGGAAACACGTAGTAGATTCTAATGAAACCATGACAGACGGAGAGGGGACAGGGGGATACGTATGTAGCAGAAACCATGACAGAATTCAGGGGGACAGGGGAAAAGTTATAAACTGTGAAACCATGACAGACGGAGAGGGGACAGGGGAAACGTTATACCGGCGAGGATGAAACCATGACAGACGGAGAGGGGACAGGGGGAACGTTATACCGGCGAGGATGAAACCATGACAGACGGAGAGGGGACAGGGGGAACGTTATACCGGTGAGGATGAAACCATGACAGACGGAGAGGGGACAGGGGGAACGTTATACCGGCGAGGATGAAACCATGACAGACGGAGAGGAGACAGGGGAAACGTTATACCGGCGAGGATGAAACCATGACAGACGGAGAGGGGACAGGGGGAACGTTATACCGGCGAGGATGAAACCATGACAGACGGAGAGGGGACAGGGGGAACGTTATACCGGTGAGGATGAAACCATGACAGACGGAGAGGAGACAGGGGAAACGTTATACCTGCGAGGATGAAACCATGACAGACGGAGAGGGGACAGGGGGAACGTTATACCGGCGAGGATGAAACCATGACAGACGGAGAGGAGACAGGGGAAACGTTATACCTGCGAGGATGAAACCATGACAGACGGAGAGGGGACAGGGGAAACGTTATACCTGCGAGGATGAAACCATGACAGACGGAGAGGGGACAGGGGAAACGTTATACCGGCGAGGATGAAACCATGACAGACGGAGAGGGGACAGGGGGAACGTTATACCTGCGAGGATGAAACCATGACAGACGGAGAGGGGACAGGGGAAACGTTATACCGGCGAGGATGAAACCATGACAGACGGAGAGGGGACAGGGGGAACGTTATACCTGCGAGGATGAAACCATGACAGACGGAGAGGGGACAGGGGAAACGTTATACCTGCGAGGATGAAACCATGACAGACAGAGAGGAGACGGGGGAAACGTTATACTGAAACGTTATACTGTTCGATGGGGTTGATACAGCTCCATCGAACACCTTTGGTATGAATTGGAATACCGACTGTGAGTCAGGCCTAATTGCCCAACAACCGTACCCAAGCTCACAAATGCTCTTGTGGCTGAATGGAAGCAATTCCTCGCAGCAATGTTCCAACATCTAGTGGAAAGCTTTCCCAGAAGAGTGGAGGCTGTTATAGCAGAAAGTACATTAGAGTGTCTAGTTTGAGAAACAGACGCCTCACAAGTCCTCAACTGGCAGTTTCATTAAATAGTACACGCAAAACACCAGTCTCAACGTCAACAGTGAAGAGGCGACTCGGGGTTGAAGGCCTTCTAGTGTTAAAACATTTAAAATATATTTTGCACAATCTTGGGATTCTCTCAACCAGATTCATGAGGTAGTCAACTGGAATGTGTCTTGTTAAAAGTGAATTTGTGGAAATGTTATCCTTATTAATGTGTTTGAGACAATCAGTTATGTTGTGACAAGGTAGGGTTGGTATACTGAAGATAGCCCTATTTGGTAAAAGACCAAGTCCATATTATGGCAAGAACAGCTCAAATAAGCAAAGAGAAACGACAGTCCATCATCACTTTAAAACATGAAGGTCAGTCAATCCGCAAAATTTCAAAAACCTTGAAAGTTTCTTCAAGTGCAGTCGCAAAAACCATCAAACAATATGATTTAACTGGCTCTCATGAGGACCGCCACAGGAAAGGAAGACCCAGAGTTACCTCTGCTGCAGAGGATACGTTCATTAGAGTTACCAGCCTCAGAAATTGCAGCCCAAATAAATTCATCACAGTAACAGACACACCTCAACATCAACTGTTCAGAGGAGACTGTGTGAATCAGGCCTTCATGGTCGAATTGATGCAAAGAAACCACTACTAAAGGACACCAATAATAAGAAGAGACTTGCTTGGGCCAAGAAACCCGAGCAATGGACATTAGACCGGTGGAAATATGTCCTTTGGTCTGATGAGTCCAAAATGTAGATTCTTTGTTTCAACCGCTGTGTCTTTGTTAGGTGCAGAATAGATGTGTGGTTCCCACCGTGAAGCATGGAGGAGGAGGTGTGTGGTTCCCACCGTGAAGCATGGAGCAGGAGGTGTGTGGTTCCCACTGTGAAGCATGGAGGAGGAGGTGTGTGGTTCCCACCGTGAAGCATGGAGGAGGAGGTGTGTGGTCCCCACTGTGAAGCATGGAGGAGGAGGTGTGTGGTTCCCACCGTGAAGCATGGAGGAGGAGGTGTGATGGTATGGGGGTGCTTTGCTGGTGCCATTGTCTGTGATTTATTTAGAATTCAAGACACACTTAACCAGCATGGCTAGCACAACATTCTGCAGTGATACACCATCCCATCTGGTTTGAGCTTAGTGGCACTATAATTTGTTTTTCAACAGGATAATGACCCAACACACCTCCAGGTTGTTTAAGAGCTATTTGACCAAGATGGAGAGTGATGGAGTGCTGCATCAGATGACCTGGCCTCTACAATCAACTGACCTCAAGCCAATTGAGATGGTTTTGGATGAGTTGGACTGCAGAGTGAAGGAAAAGCAGCCAACAAGTGCTCAGCATATGTGGGAACTCCTTCAAGACTGTTGGAAAAGCATTCCAGGTGAAGCTGGTTGAGAGAATGCCAAGAGTGTGCAAAGCTGTCATCAAGGCAAAGGGTGGCTACTTGAAAAATCTAAAATCTAAAATGTATTTTGAGTTGTTTAACACTTGTTTGGTTACTAAACTCAGCAAAAAAAGAAATGTTCTCTCACTGTCAACTGCATTTATTTTCAGCAAACTTAACATCTGTAAATATATCTATGAACATAACAAGATTCAACAACTGAGACTTGTTCAACTGAACAAGTTCCACAGACATGTGACTAACAGAAATGGAATAATGTATCCCTGAACAAAGGGGGGGGGCAAACCAAATGTAACAGTTAGTATTTGGTGTGGCCACCAGCTGCATTAAGTACTGCAGTGCATCTCCTCCTCATGGACTGCACCAGATTTGACAGTTCTTGCTGTGATATGTTACCCCACTCTTCCACCAAGACACCTGCAAGTTCCCGGACATTTCTGGGGGAAATGGCCCTAGCCCTCACCCTCCAATCCAACAGGTCCCAGACGTGCTCAATGGGATTGAGATCCGGGCTGTTCGTTTTGTTGCCGTTGATGTCTGGTGAGGACCTGCGTTACAACAGGCCTACAAGCACTCAGTCCAGCCTATTACGGACAGTCTGAGCACTGATGCAGGGATTGTGCATTCCTGGTGTAACTTGGGCAGTTGTTGTTGCCATCCTGTACCTGTCCCGCAGGTGTGATGTTCGGATGTACCGATCCTGTGTTGTTACATGTGGTCTGCCACTGCGAGGATGATCAGCTGTCCGTCCTGTCTCCCTGTAGCGCTGTCTTAGACGTCTCACAGTACAGACATTGCAATTCATTGCCCTGGCCACATTTGCAGTCCTCATGCCTCCTTGCAGCATGCCTCAGGCACATTTACGCAGATGAGCAGAGACCCTGGGCATCTTTCTTTTGGTGTTTTTCAGAATCAGTAGAAAGGCCTCTTTACTGTCCTACGTTTTCATAACTGCGACCTTAATTGCCTATCGTCTGTAAGTTGTTAGTGTCTTTAATGACCGTTCCACAGGTGCATGTTCATTAATTGTTTATGGTTCATTGAACAAGCATGGAAAACAGTGTTTAAACCCTTTACAATGAAGATCTGTGAAGTTATTTGGATTTTTACAAATGATCTTTGAAAGACAGGGTTCTGAAAAATGGACGTTTCTTTTGTTGCTGAGTTGACATGATTCACGATGTGTTATTTCAGAGTTTTGATGTCTTCACTATTATTCTACTGTCACGACTTCTGCCGGAGTTGGCTGCCCTGCCTGTTCGGGCGGTGCTCGGCGGTCGTCGTCACCGTCCTACTAGCTGCCACTGAAGGTGGCTCCCCTGCCTGTTCGGGCGGTGCTCGGCGGTCGTCGTCACCGTCCTACTAGCTGCCACTGAAGGTGGCTCCCCTGGCTGTTCGGGCGGTGCTCGGCGGTCGTCGTCACCGTCCTACTAGCTGCCACTGAAGGTGGCTCCCCTGCCTGTTCGGGCGGTGCTCGGCGGTCGTCGTCACCGTCCTACTAGCTGCCACTGAAGGTGGCTCCCCTGCCTGTTCGGGCGGTGCTCGGCGGTCGTTGTCTCCGGTCTACTAGCTGCCACTGAAGGTGGCTCCCCTGCCTGTTCGGGCGGTGCTCGGCGGTCGTCGTCACCGTCCTACTAGCTGCCACTGAAGGTGGCTCCCCTGCCTGTTCGGGCGGTGCTCGGCGGTCGTCGTCACCGTCGTACTAGCTGCCACTGAAGGTGGCTCCCCTGCCTGTTCGGGCGGTGCTCGGCGGTCGTAGCTGTCACCGTCCTGCTCGGCGTCTAGCTGCCACTGAAGGTGGCTCCCCTGCCTGTTCGGGCGGTGCTCGGCGGTCGTCGTCACCGTCCTACTAGCTGCCACTGAAGGTGGCTCCCCTGCCTGTTCGGGCGGTGCTCGGCGGTCGTCGTCACCGTCCTACTAGCTGCCACTGAAGGTGGCTCCCCTGCCTGTTCGGGCGGTGCTCGGCGGTCGTCGTCGTCGTCCTACTAGCTGCCACTGAAGGTGGCTCCCCTGCCTGTTCGGGCGGTGCTCGGCGGTCGTCGTCACCGTCCTACTAGCTGCCACTGAAGGTGGCTCCCCTGCCTGTTCGGGCGGTGCTCGGCGGTCGTTGTCTCCGGTCTACTAGCTGCCACTGAAGGTGGCTCCCCTGCCTGTTCGGGCGGTGCTCGGGGTCGTTGTCTCCGCTGCCACTGAAGGTGGCTCGGGCGGTGCTCGGCGGTCGTCGTCACCGTCCTACTAGCTGCCACTGAAGGTGGCTCCCCTGCCTGTTCGGGCGGTGCTCGGCGGTCGTCGTCACCGTCCTACTAGCTGCCACTGAAGGTGGCTCCCCTGCCTGTTCGGGCGTTCCCCTGCCTGTTCGGGCGGTGCTCGGCGGTCGTCGTCACCGTCCTACTAGCTGCCACTGAAGGTGGCTCCCCTGCCTGTTCGGGCGGTGCTCGGCGGTCGTCGTCACCGTCCTACTAGCTGCCACTGAAGGTGGCTCCCCTGCCTGTTCGGGCGGTGCTCGGCGGTCGTCGTCACCGTCCTACTAGCTGCCACTGAAGGTGGCTCCCCTGTCTGTTCGGGCGGTGCTCGGCGGTCGTCGTCACCGTCCTACTAGCTGCCACTGAAGGTGGCTCCCCTGCCTGTTCGGGCGGTGCTCGGCGGTCGTCGTCACCGTCCTACTAGCTGCCACTGAAGGTGGCTCCCCTGCCTGTTCGGGCGGTGCTCGGCGGTCGTCGTCACCGTCCTACTAGCTGCCACTGAAGGTGGCTCCCCTGCCTGTTCGGGCGGTGCTCGGCGGTCGTCGTCACCGTCCTACTAGCTGCCACTGAAGGTGGCTCCCCTGCCTGTTCGGGCGGTGCTCGGCGGTCGTCGTCACCGTCCTACTAGCTGCCACTGAAGGTGGCTCCCCTGCCTGTTCGGGCGGTGCTCGGCGGTCGTCGTCACCGTCCTACTAGCCGCCACCGATCCCTTTTTCGTTTGTCTGTTGGTTTTGTCTTATTAGCTTCACCTGTGTTCCTGTTGTTTGGCTTAACGAGCTTCCCTATATTTAGTAGGTGGACCCACCCTTGTTTTGTGCGGGGTTGTCTTTATGTTACGTGTGTGCATTTTAGGTAGAGGTGGATTTATTTTCTGAACTTGGCACCCTGTGTTTTTTGGGTTGTCACGTTGTTGTCCGCGCCCTGTATTGTTGGGCTCATAATTTTGTGTGCTGAAGTAAAGAGCACTTTTCCCCAGTGGAACTCTCTGCGTCTGATTCCTTCACCCACCTAGTCCAGCGTGACATCTACAATGTAGAAGATGGTCAAAATAAAGAAAAACCTTTCAATTAGTAGATTGTGTCCAAACTTTTGACTGGTACTGTATACATGAAAAAATGTAATTACATTTTAATTTTATTAATTTCCACAATTGACGAATAATATGCGTAATAAACTAGGCACTTCCTCAAAAGGATTGTATAACCAGGACTGGCAAGGTGACATCCACATTGTTGTCAAGCAATTATTATTTTGGCAAACAATTATTGTGATTCATCATGTACCTAACATCATTACTCCATAGCAACAGATGTAGAATACATTCTATACTGTACCTAACATCATGACTCCATAGCAACAGATGTAGAATACATTCTATACTGTCCCTAACATCATTACTCCATAGCAACATATGTGGAATACATTCTATACTGTCCCTAACATCATTACTCCATAGAAACATATGTAGAATACATTCTATACTGTCCCTAACATCATTACTCCATAGAAACATATGTAGAATACATTCTATACTGTCTCTAACATCATTACTCCATAGCAACAGATGTAGAATACATTCTATACTGTCTCTAACATCATTACTCCATAGAAACATATGTAGAATACATTCTATACTGTCCCTAACGTCATTACTCCATAGCAACAGATGTAGAATACATTCTATACTGTCCCTAACATCATTACCCCATAGCAACAGATGTATAATACATTCTATACTGTCCCTAACATCATTACCCCATAGCAACAGATGTAGAATACATTCTATACTGTCCCTAACATCATTACCCCATAGCAACAGATGTAGAATACATTCTATACTGTCCCTAACATCATTACTCCATAGCAACAGATGTAGAATACATTCTATACTGTCCCTAACATCATTACCCCATAGCAACAGATGTAGGGTACATTCTATACTGTCCCTAATATCATTACCCCATAGCAACAGATGTAGAATACATTCTATACTGTCCCTAACATCATTACCCCATAGCAACAGATGTAGAATACATTCTAAACTGTCCCTAACATCATTACCCCATAGAAACATATGTAGAATACATTCTATACTGTCCCTAACATCATTGCCCCATAGCAACAGATGTAGAATACATTCTATACTGTCCCTAACATCATTACCCCATAGCAACAGATGTAGAATACATTCTATACTGTCCCTAACGTCATTACTCCATAGCAACAGATGTAGAATACATTCTATACTGTCCCTAACATCATTACCCCATAGCAACAGATGTAGAATACATTCTATACTGTCCCTAACATCATTACCCCATAGCAACAGATGTAGAATACATTCTATACTGTCCCTAACATCATTACTCCATAGCAACATATGTAGAATACATTCTATACCGTCCCTAACATCATTACTCCATAGCAACAGATGTAGAATACATTCTATACTGTACCGAACATCATTACCCCATAGCAACAGATGTAGAATACATTCTATACTGTCCCTAACATCATTACCCCATAGCAACAGATGTAGGATACATTCTATACTGTCCCTAACATCATTACTCCATAGCAACAGATGTAGAATACATTCTATACTGTCCCTAACATCATTACCCCATAGCAACAGTGTAACGGCGTTCGTCTGTTGAAGAAAGAGAGTCGGACCGAAATGCAGCGTGTTGGTTACTCGTGACTTTAATGAACTGAATCGCGGTACATGAAATAACTGAATACTAAATACAAAAACAACAGAACGGAACGTGAAACTAATTACAGCCTATCTGGTGACTACAACACAGAGACAGGAACAAACACCCACGAAATACAAAGCGAAAGTCAGGCTGCCTAAATACGGTTCCCAATCAGAGACAACGAAGATCACCTGACTCTAATTGAGAATCGCCTCAGGCAGCCAAGCCTATACCACACCCCTAATCAGCCGCGATCCCAAATACTACAAACCCCAATATGAAAACAACATATAAACCCATGTCACACCCTGGCCTACCCAAACATATAACAAAAACACAAAATACAATGACCAAGGCGTGACAAACAGATGTAGAATACAATCTATACTGTCCCTAACATCATTACCCCATAGCAACAGATGTAGAATACATTCTATACTGTCCCTAACATCATTACCCCATAGCAACAGATGTAGAATACATTCTATACTGTCCCTAACATCATTACTCCATAGCAACAGATGTAGAATACATTCTATACTGTCCCTAACATCATTACCCCATAGCAACAGATGTAGAATACATTCTATACTGTCCCTAACATCATTACCCAATAGCAACAGATGTAGAATACATTATATACTGTCCCTAACATCATTACTCCATAGCAACAGTTGTAGGATACATCCAATACATCCCATAACATCATTACCCCATAGCAACAGATGTGGGATGCATAAATGCTCTCTCTCCAGCCTCCCCACAAACACATCTACACCTCTCTCTCCGGCCTCCCCCACAAACACATCTACCCCTCTCTCCCCTTCCCCCCTGGCCTGACCTACACCCCCTCCCCCACCCACAAACACATCTACCCCTCTCTCCCCTTCCCCCTGGCCTGACCTACACCCCCTCCCCCACCCACAAACACATCTACCCCTCTCTCCCCTTCCCCCTGGCCTGACCTACACCCCCTCCCCCACCCACAAACACATCTACCCCTCTCTCCCCTTCCCCCTGGCCTGACCTACACCCCCTCCCCCACCCACAAACACATCTACCCCTCTCTCCCCTTCCACCCCTGGCCTGACCTACAACCCCCCCCACCCACCCACAAACACACACACACACAGGCACGCACGCACGCACACACACACACACTCACTCACTCACCCACTCACTCACTCAAGCACAGTTTCATCAGGGGGTCCCCCACGTCGACCTCTGTATCGTAGACTCATCAGGGGGCCCCCCACGTCGACCTCTGTATCGTAGTCTCATCAGGGGGCCCCCACGTCGACCTCTGTATCGTAGTTTCATCAGGGGGCCCCCACGTCGACCTCTGTATCGTAGTTTCATCAGGGGGCCCCCACGTCGACCTCTGTATCGTAGTTTCATCAGGGGACCCCACGTCGACCTCTGTATCGTAGTCTCATCAGGGGGCCCCCACGTCGACCTCTGTATCGTAGTCTCATCAGGGGGCCCCCACGTCGACCTCTGTATCGTAGTTTCATCAGGGGGCCCCCCACGTCGACCTCTGTATCGTAGTCTCATCAGGGGGCCCCCACGTCGACCTCTGTATCGTAGTCTCATCAGGGGTCCCCCACGTCGACCTCTGTATCGTAGTCTCATCAGGGGTCCCCCACGTCGACCTCTGTATCGTAGTCTCATCAGTGTCTGGGATTAGGTCCTCGTCCCGGGTGAGCAGTATGACCTGTAAGGCCAAGAGTCATTGAATAATAATTATTCATCAAATATGTAGGTTATAGTGATCTCTGATCTTTAATGTCCAGAAGCTATTTGCAGTCATAGGAAACACTGAAGACACATTATGTACTATTACATACCGCTACACTATAGTTTGTGACAAAACTGAAAATAGTGTAGAGAATCATTGTACCATCTAAACCGCTGTGAAATATATTTTCAATAACCCAAAATATTGTATTTAACCCCTTAAAGTTGTTTGAAGCTGGTTTACAAAACCTAAAGTAAAAGACACAAAAAACTCAAATTTAAGAATGAGAAGCATAAAAATAGCACACATAGAACAGATCTACAGCTTCTTAGACTGGCTTTCAATGAGAATGACAGATCTATAACACATAGAATAGATCTACTGCATCTTAGACTTTCAATGATAATGACAGATCTATAACACATAGAGTAGATCTACTGCATCTTAGACTTTCAATGATAATGACAGATCTATAACACATAGAGTAGATCTACTGCATCTTAGACTTTCAATGATAATGACAGATCTATAACACATAGAGTAGATCTACTGCATCTTAGACTTTCAATGATAATGACAGATCTATAACACATAGAACAGATCTACAGCTACTTAGACTGGCTTTCAATGAGAATGACAGATCTATAACATATAGAACAGATCTACAGCTTCTTAGACTGGCTTTCAATGAGAATGACAGATCTACATCTCACATGTCTATGTGAATTTGGTCAGGTCGCCCATAAAGTGACACATTGCAGCTTTAAGATCAGAGCAACAAAAAAAACACACAAAGTAGAATGACTGATCAGGAGCCCATAAAATGGCTGCTATAAACGCCAGCTCCATTCTAGCTGATGGAATGATGGCTATAAAAAAAACACCTTTAGTATTAGCAAACTTCTTTCAATAGCAATATGCATTTGACTATTATTATGTACATAAAAACTTTAGGTGCCGTTTAGTTGATTAGGTCCACAGGCTAGGCTGGATCAACCATTATCTGGGTTCAAACATATCGTGTATCATGTTCATTGGAATATCAGGTTCAGACTGGACTCCTGGAGGCTGCACAGTAAATGTGCAGCAGGTAGCCTGACCACACCTGAAAGGTGTTGAAGAGGTGGCCACCTGCTGGCCAGTTCCGGTACTGTGCAGAAACTACAACCTTTTATTTATTCTCCGTTGTCAAGGAAGCGCGTCCTCGGGTTGCCAACATGGCGTGTGTCTGTCGTACACAGACAACTGTAGAAATTAATTTAGCTAGAAAACGCTAACTTGTTTATTTTTTTAAATTATTAATAAAGTTTAGCTTTGGATCCTTTTCCCCCCCTGGTGTGTGGCAATGGTTGCCATTGCCAATGTGATATTACATGCGACGAAATGAACGGGAAAGCAGTGAGTGTTTAACGTTTCGTTAGCTGGGTCACTGCCCGTTTTCTATCTAGCATTTCTGTCTGGGTTGAGTTTTTTTTTTGTCCCGGGTCTAATCCTGAACTGGGTCGAATGAAGACTGTGGGTGGTATTGGTAACCCTGTCGAGCCCGTCAGCTGTTTCCTAGAATGAAAGCTCTGAAGGACAACTTCTTCTACTCGTATCCTTGCACTACATTGGCATTGCTAATATAGCCTGGCTAACGTTGGCTCAGTGGGAAACATAACCTTAGGTAGTAGTGTGTCTATTACCTATAGAGAATTATCCAGCTATAGATGGCTAGTTTAGGTCCTAATGTTTATATTTTTTGAACAGAGTGGCAGACAGGCAGACAGGCAGGCAGACAGACAGACAGACAGACAGACAGACAGACAGACAGACAGACAGACTGGCAGGCAGACAGACAGACAGACAGACAGACAGACAGACAGACAGGCAGGCAGACAGACAGACAGACAGACAGACAGACAGACAGACTGGCAGGCAGGCAGGCAGACAGACAGACAGACAGACAGACAGACAGACTGGCAGGCAGGCAGGCTGGCTGACTGACTGACTGACTGACTGACTGACTGTTTGTTTATGTGTCAATTAGGGATGGGTGTTTTGCCAACTAGCAGTTTCACATGAAAAATTAAATGGCATTCATTCATTCATTCATTCATTCATTCATCCATTCATTCATTCATTCATTCATCCATTCTTTCATTCAGTAGATTGCTACTGTGTTGCTGTTTTTATTTGTACTCTAAATAGGCCTAATTGGGTTGGAAATCATTCACATGGTTCTGACCATAAACATTCTACTTTGACATTTAGATTCTGCAACTAGGCCAACATAACACATTGGGTTTAGGCTGAAGCTAGGCTTAATAACACAAGAGTTGTAGTAGGTGCTGCAGTTGTTGCCTGCCAAAAAGTAGGATCGTTTATTTTTTACATATGAAAGTGGGCATGTTATATCTTTGTTCTATTGTATGAAGTGTACCTACTAATGACACAATCGGCATAAACACCTTAACCGGACCTGATGTCAAAATCAGCAGGATAGGAGCTGATGGGGTGTTTGAAGATGACCGGCATGTTCTGGTGGAGGAACAGAAGTCATGCAGGGCCCGAGCTCGCTGCTTCTCCCTGGAAACCAACCGACGAAGGAAGTAAGTTTCTTTACCTACGTTCTTCTGCTTAAAGCCTGGTCCCAGATCTGTTTCATTGTGATGTGGCAGGTTACTACCTAACAACCGTAGGCCGTGTCTGAAAGCATAGCCTGGTCCCAGATCTGTTTCATTGTGATGTGGCAGGTTACTACCTAACAACCGTAGGCCGTGTCTGAAAGCATAGCCTGGTCCCAGATCAGATCATAGCCTAACTAAAAATGAGTTGTATGTACATGTTCTAAAGTGTCCTGTGGTCTGGACCACGTCATCAGCACCCTGCTGCTACCTACCTCCTCTACACTAACCACTACCCTACCTCCTCTACACTAACCACTACCCTACCTCCTCTACACTAACCACTACCCTACCTCCTCTACACTAACCACTACCCTACCTCCTCTACACTAACCACTACCCTACCTCCTCTACACTAACCACTACCCTACCTCCTCTACACTAACCACTACCCTACCTCCTCTACACTAACCACTACCCTACCTCCTCTACACTAACCACTACCCTACCTCCTCTACACTCTAACCACTACCCTACCTCCTCTACACTCTAACCACTACCCTACCTCCTCTACACTCTAACCACTAGGCTACCCTACCTCCTCTACACTCTAACCACTAGGCGACCCTGCCTCCTCTACACTCTAACCACTACCCTACCTCCTCTACACTCTAACCACTACCCTACCTTCTCTACACTAACCACTACCCTACCTCCTCTACACTCTAACCACTACCCTACCTCCTCTACACTAACCACTACCCTACCTCCTCTACACTCTAACCACTACCCTACCTCCTCTACACTCTAACCACTACCCTACCTCCTCTACATTCTAACCACTAGGCTACCAGCCTCCTCTACACTCTAACCACTAGGCTACCCTATCTCCTCTACACTCTAACCACTAGGCTACCTACCTCCTCTACACTCTAACCACTAGGCTACCCTACCTCCTCTACACTCTAACCACTAGGCTACCAGCCTCCTCTACACTCTAACCACTAGACTACCTACCTCCTCTACACTCTAACCACTAGGCTACCCTGCCGCCTCTACACTCTATCCAAAAGGCGACCCTGCCACCTCTACACTCTAACCACTAGGCGACCCTGCCACCTCTACACTCTAACCACTAGGCGACCCTGCCACCTCTACACTCTAACCACTAGGCTACCCTGCCGCCTCTACACTCTAACCACTAGGCGACCCTGCCACCTCTACACTCTAACCACTAGGCGACCCTGCCACCTCTACACTCTAACCACTAGGCGACCCTGCCACCTCTACACTCTAACCACTAGGCGACCCTGCCACCTCTACTCTCTAACCACTAGGCGACCCTGCCACCTCTCCACTCTAACCACTAGGCTACCAGACCTGTAGTCTGGACCACGTCATTAGCACCCTGCTGCTACTAGCGAATCCCTCCGTCCAAGTACAACCCATATTTCTGCCCTGTTTAGTGCTATTGTATTATTTAACCTTTTATTTAGCTAGGTGAATTCTTATTTACAATGACGGCCTACCGGGGAACAGTGGGTTAACTGCCTTGTTCGGGGGCAGAACGAAATATATATATTGTATATATATATATATATTGTAAAGCTATCTAGAGGAGGACACTTCCACTGTGACTGTAAAGCTATCTAGAGGAGGACACTTCCACTGTGACTGTAAAGCTATCTAGAGGAGGACACCTCCACTGTGACTGTAAAGCTATCTAGAGGAGGACACATCCACTGTGACTGTAAAGCTATCTAGAGGAGGACACCTCCACTGTGACTGTAAAGCTATCTAGAGGAGGACACCTCCACTGTGACTGTAAAGCTATCTAGAGGAGGACACCTCCACTGTGACTGTAAAGCTATCTAGAGGAGGACACCTCCACTGTGACTGTAAAGCTATCTAGAGGAGGACATATCCACTGTGACTGTAAAGCTATCTAGAGGAGGACACCTCCACTGTGACTGTAAAGCTATCTAGAGGAGGACACATCCACTGTGACTGTAAAGCTATCTAGAGGAGGACACCTCCACTGTGACTGTAAAGCTATCTAGAGGAGGACACCTCCACTGTGACTGTAAAGCTATCTAGAGGAGGACACATCCACTGTGACTGTAAAGCTATCTAGAGGAGGACACCTCCACTGTGACTGTAAAGCTATCTAGAGGAGGACACATCCACTGTGACTGTAAAGCTATCTAGAGGAGGACATATCCACTGTGACTGTAAAGCTATCTAGAGGAGGACACCTCCACTGTGACTGTAAAGCTATCTAGAGGAGGACACCTCCACTGTGACTGTAAAGCTATCTAGAGGAGGACACCTCCACTGTGACTGTAAAGCTATCTAGAGGAGGACACCTCCACTGTGACTGTAAAGCTATCTAGAGGAGGACACCTCCACTGTGACTGTAAAGCTATCTAGAGGAGGACACATCCACTGTGACTGTAAAGCTATCTAGAGGAGGACACATCCACTGTGACTGTAAAGCTATCTAGAGGAGGACACATCCACTGTGACTGTAAAGCTATGTAGAGGAGGACACATCCACTGTGACTGTAAAGCTATCTAGAGGAGGACACCTCCACTGTGACTGTAAAGCTATCTAGAGGAGGACACATCCACTGTGACTGTAAAGCTATCTAGAGGAGGACACATCCACTGTGACTGTAAAGCTATCTAGAGGAGGACACATCCACTGTGACTGTAAAGCTATCTAGAGGAGGACACATCCACTGTGACTGTAAAGCTATCTAGAGGAGGACACATCCACTGTGACTGTAAAGCTATGTAGAGGAGGACACATCCACTGTGACTGTAAAGCTATCTAGAGGACACTTCCACTGTGACTGTAAAGCTATCTAGAGGAGGACACCTCCACTGTGACTGTAAAGCTATCTAGAGGAGGACACATCCACTGTGACTGTAAAGCTATCTAGAGGAGGACACATCCACTGTGACTGTAAAGCTATCTAGAGGAGAACACCTCCACTGTGACTGTAAAGCTATCTAGAGGAGGACACATCCACTGTGACTGTAAAGCTATCTAGAGGAGGACACCTCCACTGTGACTGTAAAGCTATCTAGAGGAGGACACCTCCACTGTGACTGTAAAGCTATCTAGAGGAGGACACCTCCACTGTGACTGTAAAGCTATCTAGAGGAGGACACATCCACTGTGACTGTAAAGCTATCTAGAGGAGGACACATCCACTGTGACTGTAAAGCTATCTAGAGGAGGACACATCCACTGTGACTGTAAAGCTATCTAGAGGAGGACACCTCCACTGTGACTGTAAAGCTATCTAGAGGAGGACACCTCCACTGTGACTGTAAAGCTATCTAGAGGAGGACACCTCCACTGTGACTGTAAAGCTATCTAGAGGAGGACACATCCACTGTGACTGTAAAGCTATCTAGAGGAGGACACCTCCACTGTGACTGTAAAGCTATCTAGAGGAGGACACCTCCACTGTGACTGTAAAACTATCTAGAGGAGGACACATCCACTGTGACTGTAAAGCTATCTAGAGGAGGACACATCCACTGTGACTGTAAAGCTATCTAGAGGAGGACACCTCCACTGTGACTGTAAAGCTATCTAGAGGACACTTCCACTGTGACTGTAAAGCTATCTAGAGGACACCTCCACTGTGACTGTAAAGCTATCTAGAGGAGGACACATCCACTGTGACTGTAAAGCTATCTAGAGGAGGACACCTCCACTGTGACTGTAAAGCTATCTAGAGGACACTTCCACTGTGACTGTAAAGCTATCTAGAGGACACCTCCACTGTGACTGTAAAGCTATCTAGAGGACACCTCCACTGTGACTGTAAAGCTATCTAGAGGAGGACACCTCCACTGTGACTGTAAAGCTATGTAGAGGAGGACACATCCACTGTGACTGTAAAGCTATCTAGAGGAGGACACCTCCACTGTGACTGTAAAGCTATCTAGAGGACACTTCCACTGTGACTGTAAAGCTATCTAGAGGACACCTCCACTGTGACTGTAAAGCTATCTAGAGGACACCTCCACTGTGACTGTAAAGCTATCTAGAGGGACACCTCCACTGTGACTGTAAAGCTATCTAGAGGAGGACACCTCCACTGTGACTGTAAAGCTATCTAGAGGACACCTCCACTGTGACTGTAAAGCTATCTAGAGGACACCTCCACTGTGACTGTAAAGCTATCTAGAGGAGGACACCTCCACTGTGACTGTAAAGCTATCTAGAGGACACCTCCACTGTGACTGTAAAGCTATCTAGAGGAGGACACCTCCACTGTGACTGTAAAGCTATCTAGAGGACACTTCCACTGTGACTGTAAAGCTATCTAGAGGACACCTCCACTGTGACTGTAAAGCTATCTAGAGGACACCTCCACTGTGACTGTAAAGCTATCTAGAGGAGGACACCTCCACTGTGACTGTAAAGCTATGTAGAGGAGGTTTTTCAACAATGTGCTGTCGTCGTCAGTGTAACCGATGTGAAAGGGCTAGCTAGTTCGCGGTGGTGCGTTTCAATCGGGTGATGTCCCTCACTCTGAGACCTGAAGTAGTGGTTCCCCTTGCTCTGCAAGGGCCGTGGCTTTTGTGGAGCGATGGGTAACGATGCTTCGAGGGTGACTGTTGTTGATGTGTGCAGAAGGTCCCTGGTTCGAACCCGGGTCGGGGCGAGGAGACGGATTAAAGTTCTATTGTTACATCAGCAGGATTTTATCCTGTCATCTGGAAATAGACCTCCGGGTAATGAGCCAACTGCAGGCCAGGGCTAGACTACTGGAGGGGCGACCCTGTCAGGTCTGACTAGACTACTGGAGGGGTGACCCTGTCAGGTCTGACTAGACTACTGGAGGGGCGACCCTGTCAGGTCTGACTAGACTACTGGAGGGGTGACCCTGTCAGGTCTGACTAGACTACTGGAGGGGTGACCCTGTCAGGTCTGACTAGACTACTGGAGGGGCGACCCTGTCAGGTCTGACTAGACTACTGGAGGGGTGACCCTGTCAGGTCTGACTAGACTACTGGAGGGGTGACCCTGTCAGGTCTGACTAGACTACTGGAGGGGTGACCCTGTCAGGTCTGACTAGACTACTGGAGGGGCGACCCTGTCAGGTCTGACTAGACTACTGGAGGGGTGACCCTGTCAGGTCTGACTAGACTACTGGAGGGGTGACCCTGTCAGGTCTGACTAGACTACTGGAGGGGCGACCCTGTCAGGTCTGACTAGACTACTGGAGGGGTGACCCTGTCAGGTCTGACTAGACTACTGGAGGGGTGACCCTGTTAGGTCTGACTAGACTACTGGGGGGGCGACCCTGTCAGGTCTGACTAGACTACTGGAGGGGTGACCCTGTCAGGTCTGACTAGACTACTGGAGGGGTGACCCTGTCAGGTCTGACTAGACTACTGGAGGGGTGACCCTGTCAGGTCTGACTAGACTACTGGAGGGGTGACCCTGTCAGGTCTGACTAGACTACTGGAGGGGTGACCCTGTCAGGTCTGACTAGACTACTGGAGGGGTGACCCTGTCAGGTCTGACTAGACTACTGGAGGGGTGACCCTGTCAGGTCTGACTAGTCTACTGGAGAGGGGTGATTTATTGTAGAATAAATGTGGAGAGCTCCAGAGACCGCTGACAGGACAGCAGTATGATTAAGTCAGCGTTAGGGTTTCTAAGGACAACACTACCTAATGAGGTGTGTGTGTGTGTGTGTGTGTGTGTGTGTGTGTGTGTGTGTGTGTGTGTGTGTGTGTGTGTGTGTGTGTGTGTGTGTGTGTGTGTGTGTGTGTGTGTGTGTGTGTGTGTGTGTGTGTGTGTGTGTGTTGTGTGTTTGTGTTCATTGTTTGTGTGTGTGTGTGTTCCATTGTTTGTGTGTGTGTTCATTGTTTGTGTGTGTGTGTGTGTGTTCATTGGTTGTGTGTGTGTGTGTGTGTGTGTGTGTGTGTGTGTGTGTGTGTGTGTGTGTGTGTGTGTGTGTGTGTGTGTGTGTGTGTGTGTGTGTGTGTGTGTGTGTGTGTGTGTGTGTGTGTGAGAGAGAGATTAATGAACAGTAGCCAACCTCTTTAATTGTTTACTTCTATGGGAGGAGCATTTACAGGCCAGCCATTAGAAGTCTTCCTGGGAGAAATCATCATATTGTTTTTTGAAGCCATTTCCCAAGGTGTCCTGGTGTGTCTCAGTCGGTAGAGCAGGGCGCTTGCATCGCCCAAAGGTTATGGGTTAGATTCTCGCTCGGGCCACCCACACATGTCTGTCTATCAGTCGCTTTAGATAAAAGTGTCTGTTCAATGGCACATATTCTATAATATTGTGAGTTTTTGTTCATAAAAGCCTGATGTGTAATTTTCCCTCTCTAAACCAACTATTTAATGACTGCTGTGAATGGACTCAGTTTCCTGTGGGCTTCAACAAAAGATCACTGCAATCAATCTTGATGTAATTGGGACCAGGTTAAAACCTATGTGAAAATGCTAGTCAGAGGAGTTGGCTAAGGTACAATCTGGGACCAGTCTATATGTTCTCGTTGTGACTATGATAATAAGAGAAGAGTTGGTTAAACAGGTCTGGGATCAGTCTGTAATGTGTTCTCCATGCAGGGTTCTGGAGGAGAGGAGTTGGTTAAACAGGTCTGGGACCAGTCTGTGATGTGTTCTCTGTGTTCTCCATGCAGGGTTCTGGAGGAGAGGAGTTGGTTAAACAGGTCTGGGACCAGTCTGTAATGTGTTCTCCATGCAGGGTTCTGGAGGAGAGGAGTTGGTTAAACAGGTCTGGGATCAGTCTGTGATGTGTTCTCTGTGTTCTCCATGCAGGGTTCTGGAGGAGAGGAGTTGGTTAAACAGGTCTGGGATCAGTCTGTAATGTGTTCTCCATGCAGGGTTCTGGAGGAGAGGAGTTGGTTAAACAGGTCTGGGATCAGTCTGTAATGTGTTCTCCATGCAGGGTTCTGGAGGAGAGGAGTTGGTTAAACAGGTCTGGGACCAGTCTGTAATGTGTTCTCCATGCAGGGTTCTGGAGGAGAGGAGTTGGTTAAACAGGTCTGGGATCAGTCTGTAATGTGTTCTCCATGCAGGGTTCTGGAGGAGAGGAGTTGGTTAAACAGGTCTGGGATCAGTCTGTAATGTGTTCTCCATGCAGGGTTCTGGAGGAGAGGAGTTGGTTAAACAGGTCTGGGACCAGTCTGTAATGTGTTCTCCATGCAGGGTTCTGGAGGAGAGGAGTTGGTTAAACAGGTCTGGGACCAGTCTGTAATGTGTTCTCCATGCAGGGTTCTGGAGGAGAGGAGTTGGTTAAACAGGTCTGGGATCAGTCTGTAATGTGTTCTCTGTGTTCTCCATGCAGGGTTCTGGAGGAGAGGAGTTGGTTTAACAGGTCTGGGACCAGTCTGTAATGTGTTCTCTGTGTTCTCACTGTGTCATGCAGGGTTCTGGAGGAGAGGAGTTGGTTAAACAGGTCTGGGATCAGTCTGTAATGTGTTCTCCATGCAGGGTTCTGGAGGAGAGGAGTTGGTTAAACAGGTCTGGGACCAGTCTGTAATGTGTTCTCCATGCAGGGTTCTGGAGGAGAGGAGTTGGTTAAACAGGTCTGGGATCAGTCTGTAATGTGTTCTCCATGCAGGGTTCTGGAGGAGAGGAGTTGGTTAAACAGGTCTGGGATCAGTCTGTAATGTGTTCTCCATGCAGGGTTCTGGAGGAGAGGAGTTGGTTAAACAGGTCTGGGACCAGTCTGTAATGTGTTCTCTGTGTTCTCCATGCAGGGTTCTGGAGGAGAGGAGTTGGTTAAACAGGTCTGGGATCAGTCTGTAATGTGTTCTCCATGCAGGGTTCTGGAGGAGAGGAGTTGGTTAAACAGGTCTGGGATCAGTCTGTAATGTGTTCTCCATGCAGGGTTCTGGAGGAGAGGTTGGTTGGTTAAACAGGTCTGGGATCAGTCTGTAATGTGTTCTCTGTGTTCTCCATGCAGGGTTCTGGAGGAGAGGAGTTGGTTAAACAGGTCTGGGATCAGTCTGTAATGTGTTCTCCATGCAGGGTTCTGGAGGAGAGGAGTTGGTTAAACAGGTCTGGGACCAGTCTGTAATGTGTTCTCCATGCAGGGTTCTGGAGGAGAGGAGTTGGTTAAACAGGTCTGGGATCAGTCTGTAATGTGTTCTCCATGCAGGGTTCTGGAGGAGAGGAGTTGGTTAAACAGGTCTGGGATCAGTCTGTAATGTGTTCTCCATGCAGGGTTCTGGAGGAGAGGAGTTGGTTAAACAGGTCTGGGATCAGTCTGTAATGTGTTCTCCATGCAGGGTTCTGGAGGAGAGGAGTTGGTTAAACAGGTCTGGGATCAGTCTGTGATGTGTTCTCCATGCAGGGTTCTGGAGGAGAGGAGTTGGTTAAACAGGTCTGGGATCAGTCTGTAATGTGTTCTCTGTGTTCTCCATGCAGGGTTCTGGAGGAGAGGAGTTGGTTAAACAGGTCTGGGATCAGTCTGTAATGTGTTCTCCATGCAGGGTTCTGGAGGAGAGGAGTTGGTTAAACAGGTCTGGGATCAGTCTGTAATGTGTTCTCTGTGTTCTCCATGCAGGGTTCTGGAGGAGAGGAGTTGGTTAAACAGGTCTGGGACCAGTCTGTAATGTGTTCTCCATGCAGGGTTCTGGAGGAGAGGAGTTGGTTAAACAGGTCTGGGACCAGTCTGTAATGTGTTCTCCATGCAGGGTTCTGGAGGAGAGGAGTTGGTTAAACAGGTCTGGGATCAGTCTGTAATGTGTTCTCCATGCAGGGTTCTGGAGGAGAGGAGTTGGTTAAACAGGTCTGGGATCAGTCTGTAATGTGTTCTCTGTGTTCTCCATGCAGGGTTCTGGAGGAGAGGAGTTGGTTAAACAGGTCTGGGACCAGTCTGTAATGTGTTCTCCATGCAGGGTTCTGGAGGAGAGGAGTTGGTTAAACAGGTCTGGGATCAGTCTGTAATGTGTTCTCCATGCAGGGTTCTGGAGGAGAGGAGTTGGTTAAACAGGTCTGGGATCAGTCTGTAATGTGTTCTCCATGCAGGGTTCTGGAGGAGAGGAGTTGGTTAAACAGGTCTGGGACCAGTCTGTAATGTGTTCTCCATGCAGGGTTCTGGAGGAGAGGAGTTGGTTAAACAGGTCTGGGACCAGTCTGTAATGTGTTCTCTGTGTTCTCCATGCAGGGTTCTGGAGGAGAGGAGTTGGTTAAACAGGTCTGGGATCAGTCTGTAATGTGTTCTCCATGCAGGGTTCTGGAGGAGAGGAGTTGGTTAAACAGGTCTGGGACCAGTCTGTAATGTGTTCTCCATGCAGGGTTCTGGAGGAGAGGAGTTGGTTAAACAGGTCTGGGACCAGTCTGTAATGTGTTCTCCATGTAGGGTTCTGGAGGAGAGGAGTTGGTTAAACAGGTCTGGGACCAGTCTGTAATGTGTTCTCTGTGTTCTCCATGCAGGGTTCTGGAGGAGAGGAGTTGGTTAAACAGGTCTGGGATCAGTCTGTAATGTGTTCTCTGTGTTCTCCATGCAGGGTTCTGGAGGAGAGGAGTTGGTTAAACAGGTCTGGGACCAGTCTGTAATGTGTTCTCCATGCAGGGTTCTGGAGGAGAGGAGTTGGTTAAACAGGTCTGGGAGCAGTCTGTAATGTGTTCTCTGTGTACTCCATGCAGGGTTCTGGAGGAGAGGAGTTGGTTAAACAGGTCTGGGATCAGTCTGTGATGTGTTCTCTGTGTTCTCCATGCAGGGTTCTGGAGGAGAGGAGTTGGTTAAACAGGTCTGGGACCAGTCTGTAATGTGTTCTCCATGCAGGGTTCTGGAGGAGAGGAGTTGGTTAAACAGGTCTGGGATCAGTCTGTAATGTGTTCTCCATGCAGGGTTCTGGAGGAGAGGAGTTGGTTAAACAGGTCTGGGATCAGTCTGTGATGTGTTCTCCATGCAGGGTTCTGGAGGAGAGGAGTTGGTTAAACAGGTCTGGGATAGTCTGTAATGTCTTCCTGGAGAGGAGTTGGTTAAACAGGTCTGGGATCAGTCTGTAATGTGTTCTCTGTGTTCTCCATGCAGGGTTCTGGAGGAGAGGAGTTGGTTAAACAGGTCTGGGATCAGTCTGTAATGTGTTCTCCATGTAGGGTTCTGGAGGAGAGGAGTTGGTTAAACAGGTCTGGGATCAGTCTGTAATGTGTTCTCTGTGTTCTCCATGCAGGGTTCTGGAGGAGAGGAGTTGGTTAAACAGGTCTGGGATCAGTCTGTAATGTGTTCTCCATGCAGGGTTCTGGAGGAGAGGAGTTGGTTAAACAGGTCTGGGATCAGTCTGTGATGTGTTCTCTGTGTTCTCCATGCAGGGTTCTGGAGGAGAGGAGTTGGTTAAACAGGTCTGGGACCAGTCTGTAATGTGTTCTCTGTGTTCTCCATGCAGGGTTCTGGAGGAGAGGAGTTGGTTAAACAGGTCTGGGATCAGTCTGTAATGTGTTCTCCATGCAGGGTTCTGGAGGAGAGGAGTTGGTTAAACAGGTCTGGGATCAGTCTGTAATGTGTTCTCTGTGTTCTCCATGCAGGGTTCTGGAGGAGAGGAGTTGGTTAAACAGGTCTGGGACCAGTCTGTAATGTGTTCTCCATGCAGGGTTCTGGAGGAGAGGAGTTGGTTAAACAGGTCTGGGACCAGTCTGAAATGTGTTCTCCATGCAGGGTTCTGGAGGAGAGGAGTTGGTTAAACAGGTCTGGGATCAGTCTGTAATGTGTTCTCCATGCAGGGTTCTGGAGGAGAGGAGTTGGTTAAACAGGTCTGGGACCAGTCTGTAATGTGTTCTCCATGTAGGGTTCTGGAGGAGAGGAGTTGGTTAAACAGGTCTGGGACCAGTCTGTAATGTGTTCTCTGTGTTCTCCATGCAGGGTTCTGGAGGAGAGGAGTTGGTTAAACAGGTCTGGGATCAGTCTGTAATGTGTTCTCCATGCAGGGTTCTGGAGGAGAGGAGTTGGTTAAACAGGTCTGGGATCAGTCTGTGATGTGTTCTCTGTGTTCTCCATGCAGGGTTCTGGAGGAGAGGAGTTGGTTAAACAGGTCTGGGATCAGTCTGTAATGTGTTCTCCATGCAGGGTTCTGGAGGAGAGGAGTTGGTTAAACAGGTCTGGGACCAGTCTGTAATGTGTTCTCCATGCAGGGTTCTGGAGGAGAGGAGTTGGTTAAACAGGTCTGGGATCAGTCTGTAATGTGTTCTCCATGCAGGGTTCTGGAGGAGAGGAGTTGGTTAAACAGGTCTGGGATCAGTCTGTAATGTGTTCTCCATGCAGGGTTCTGGAGGAGAGGAGTTGGTTAAACAGGTCTGGGATCAGTCTGTAATGTGTTCTCCATGCAGGGTTCTGGAGGAGAGGAGTTGGTTAAACAGGTCTGGGATCAGTCTGTAATGTGTTCTCCATGCAGGGTTCTGGAGGAGAGGAGTTGGTTAAACAGGTCTGGGACCAGTCTGTAATGTGTTCTCCATGCAGGGTTCTGGAGGAGAGAAGGAAGCTGTGGGACGTCCAGGAACAGAGGCTGAGGGAGAGCATCCTACAGCAACGTAAACAGAGAGTCCAGGATGCTACCGAACGCTTCCAGAGGGCACATCTGCCCCCCTCACAGAGACGCAGACAATGTCAGTCGCACAGCCCAAAGCTGTGTTTCACACAGAAAAACACATTTTACTAGCCTCTACTTTACTCTTGGTGGTTTGTAACTGTAATGCGTTCTTGAGAAAATACCTGAATGGAAAGTATTCTGACCCCTTGACTTTTTACACATTTCGTTAAGTTGCAGCCTTATTTTAGAAATGATATAAATATATTTTTTAACTCATCAATACCACATATGCAAAAACTGTTTTTTAGAAATGTTTGCAAATTTTTTTATTAAAAAATAAAAATAAGTACCTTATTTACATAAGTATTCAGACCCTTTGCTATGAGACTCGAAATTGAGCTCAGGTGAATCCTGTTTCCATTGATCATCATCCATGTTTCTACAACTTGATTGGAGTCCACCTGTGGTCAATTCAGTTGATTTGACATTTGGAAAGGCACACACCTGTCTATAGAAAGTCCCACAGTTGGCAGTGCATGTCAGAGCAACAACCAAACCATGAGGTTGAAGGAATTGTCCTTAGAGCACAGAGACAGGATTGTGTCGAGGCACAGATCTGGGGAAGGGTACCAAAATGTCTGCAGCATTAAAGGTCCCCAAGAACACAGTGTCCTTCATCATTCTGCAGCATTGAAGGTCCCCAAGAACACAGTGGCCTCCATCATTCTGCAGCATTGAAGGTCCATCATCATCTGCAGCATTGAAGGTGGCCCCATCATTCTGAGCATTGAAGGTCCCCACAGTGGCCTCCATCATTCTGCAGCATTGAAGGTCCCCAAGAACACAGTGGCCTCAAGAACACAGTGGCCTCCATCATTCTGCAGCATTGAAGGTCCCCAAGAACACAGTGGCCTCCATCATTCTGCAGCATTAAAGGTCCCCAAGAACACAGTGGCCTCCATCATTCTGCAGCATTGAAGGTCCCCAAGAACACAGTGGCCTCCATCATTCTGCAGCATTGAAGGTCCCCAATAACACAGTGGCCTCCATCATTCTTAAATGGAAGAAGATTGGAACCACCAAGAATCTTCCTCGAGCTGGCAACCGGGCCAAACTGAGCAATCGGGGGAGAAGGGCCTTGGTACTTATGTAAAGGGTCTGAATACTTATGTAAAGGGTCTGAATACTTATGTAAAGGGTCTGAATACTTATGTAAAGGGTCTGAATACTTTTGTAAATGTTGTGAATACTTATGTAAATGGTCTGAATACTTATGTAAAGGGTCTGAATACTTATGTAAATGGTCTGAATACTTATGTAAATGGTCTGAATACTTATGTAAATGGTCTGAATACTTATGTAAAGGGTCTGAATACTTATGTAAAGGGTCTGAATACTTATGTAAAGGGTCTGAATACTTATGTAAATGGTCTGAATACTTATGTAAAGGGTCTGAATACTTATGTAAATGGTCTGAATACTTATGTAAAGGGTCTGAATACTTATGTAAATGGTCTGAATACTTATGTAAAGGGTCTGAATACTTATGTAAATGGTCTGAATACTTATGTAAAGGGTCTGAATACTTATGTAAATGGTCTGAATACTTATGTAAAGGGTCTGAATACTTATGTAAAGGGTCTGAATACTTATGTAAAGGGTCTGGAATACTTATGTAAATGGTCTGAATACTTATGTAAATGGTCTGAATACTTATGTAAATGGTCTGAATACTTATGTAAATGGTCTGAATACTTATGTAAATGGTCTGAATACTTATGTAAATGGTGTGAATACCTATGTAAATGGTGTGAATACCTATGTAAATGGTCTGAATACTTATGTAAATGGTCTGAATACTTATGTAAATGGTGTGAATACTTATGTAAAGGGTCTGAATACTTATGTAAATGTGATATTTCCAAACATTTCTACAACCCTGTTTTTGCTTTGACATTGTGGAGTAGTGTGTGTAGATTGATGAGGATTTTTTTTTTAAATATTAAAAAAAAATCAATTTTAGAATAAGTAACGTAACAAAATGTGGAAAAAGTCAAGGCGTCTGAATACTTTTTGATGGCACTGTAATTATACCAACAAGTTACATTAACAGACTTTTCTCTCGGTTGTATTGCAGCTTTCAGGAAGAGCACCCTTAGTATCGAGGAGGCACTTAATCACATACAAGGCACCTTGTCCTTGAGTTCCTATACCAGACAATCTCCCACCCCCGACAGGTCAGAAGGTCTGCTATAATAGCTAAACTGTTTACAAGTACTATGTGTACTAGTAAGAAGTGAATATTCCAACATATATATATATTTTTTTTTTTACGTATAACCATTACCCTATGAACACGTAAACTATTATAATGACTTTATAAACATTTATAATTCATTAATGTTATTACACCAACTGAGTGTCTCCATCTGCATATTTCTCCAGGGTTTTCATTCATGTAATTTTCTAGCCTGAGTCCCAGTCTGTTTGTGCTATCATACCACAGACTCTTTGTCACTCATTGTCATGTTTGGCTTGACATTGGCAGCAATGGATCTGGCAAGTGTACAAACTGATCTGGGATCAGGTTAGCAACCCTATAGTTTCCTGGCATTTATAATGAACATTATTATACCAACCACATATCACCATCAGCATGTTTCTCTGGTTTAAACACAGGAGCTGCACTTCATCCCCTAAGCCTCCCCCGACACCCAGCCCGTCTCTCCACCAGGGGACCCTGTCTGCCCTGGAGGCCTACAGCAAACTGATGCAGGACAGAACCTTCAGCAGCTTCAAGAACAGGCTACTGTTCCTCAGCCAGCTCCAGGAGACACAGCTGAGGGACAGGGACGATCTGCAGGACACACAGCCGAGGGAGAGGGACGATCTGCAGGACACACAGCCGAGGGAGAGGGACGAGCTGCAGGACACACAGCTGAGGGACAGGGACGAGCTGCAGGAGACACAGCTGAGGGACAGGGACAAACTGCAGGTGACACAGCCGAGGGAGAGGGACGAACTTCAGGGGACACAGCTGAGGGACAGGGAGCGGGACATGGTGTTCCTCAATGAGCTGCAGGACACACAGCTGTGGGACAAGGAGACCTTTAGCAGTCCACAGGTAGGCATTGTGGGTCAACTATCTCTATTAAATCATGCAAACTACCCGTATGTCTTCTGAAGCTTTACAGTTTATATCTCTATTACATTTATAGCCTATATCGGTGAGTTGTTTCAATTCGAAAATCCTTGTTGAATTAAACTCTGGAAAAGCTAACCGTTACGTCTCTTCTCTGTGGATGTGTTGCTGTGGAGGTGAAAGTTAAAAGGTCCCTGTAGTGTAATGTTAGCCTGTAGCTACTACTGCCTGGACCTGCATCAACAGACAGAGGCCCCTCTGCGCACACACAGGAATGTTACCTATGTCTGTGCATGGGCCCAGGGGCACTAGATACTTGACATACACTAAATGACCAAAAGTATGTGGACACCTGGTCGTCGAACATCTCCTTCCAAATATCCACTCTTCTGGGAAGGCTTTCCACTAGATGTTGGAACATTGCTGCTATAACAGCCTCCACTCTTCTGGGAAGGCTTTCCACTAGATGTTGGAACATTGCTGCTATAACAGCCTCCACTCTTCTGGGAAGGCTTTCCACTAGATGTTGGAACATTGCTGCTATAACAGCCTCCAGTCTTCTGGGGAGGCTTTCCACTAGATGTTGGAACATTGCTGCTATAACAGCCTCCACTCTTCTGGGAAGGCTTTCCACTAGATGTTGGAACATTGCTGCTATAACAGCCTCCACTCTTCTGGGAAGGCTTTCCACTAGATGTTGGAACATTGCTGCTATAACAGCCTCCACTCTTCTGGGAAGGCTTTCCACTAGATGTTGGAACATTGCTGCGGAGACTTGTTTCCATTCAACCACAAGAGCATTAATGAGGTCGGGCAGTGATGTTGGGCGATTAGGCCTGGCTCGCAGTCGGCATTCCTATTCATCAATGTTCAAAGGTCTTCGATGGGGTTGAGGGCAGGGCTCTATGCAGGCCAGTCCAGTTCTTCCACACCAATCTCTGCAAACCATTTCTGTATGGACCTCGCTTTGTGCACGGGGGCATTGTCATGCTGCAACAGGAAAGGGCCTTCTCCAAACTGTCTCCAAACTGCCACAAAGTTGGAAGCTTTAGCTTTACGATGTCCCTTCACTGGAACTAAGGGGCCAACCATGAAAAACAGCCCCAGACCATTATTCCTCTTCCACCAAACTTTACAGTGGGCACTATGCATTCGGACAGGTAACGTTCTCCTGGCTTCCGCCAAACCCAGATTCGTCCGTCGGACTGCGAGATGGTGAAGCGTGATTCATCACTCCAGAGAACGTGTTTCCACTGCTCCAGAGTCCAATGGCGGTGAGCTTTACACCACCAGCTGACGCTTGGCATTGGACATGGTGATCTTATGCTTGTGTGCGGCTGCTCGGCCATGAAAACCCATTTCATGAAGCTCCCGACGAACAGTTGTTGCTGACGTTTCTTCCAGAGTCAGTTTGGAACTCGGGGACAGACGATTTTCACGCGCTTCAGCACTCAGCGGTCCCGCACTTTGAGCTTGTGTGGTCTACCACTTTCCGGCTGAGCCGTTGTTGCTCCTAGACATTTCCACTTCACAATAGCAGCACTTACAGGTGACCGGGGCATCTCTAGCAGGGCAGACATTAGACGAACTGACTTGTTGGAAAGGACAGTATCCTAGATTGCATGTCTGTGTGCTCGATTTTATTACACCTGTCAGCTGAAATAGCCACTAGTTTGAAGGGGCGTCCACATACTTTTGTGTATATATATATAGTGTAGCTATGCACATTATTAAGGATATCTATCATACCGTCATGACATTCATCACTTGTTGAATAATACATCTCTTCTGTTGTTGATTTGATACATCTCAGAGGAACTCATTGAAAATAAGTGTTTTTATGCTTTCATGGGTTCTCTGGGGTTCTTGGTACTTTTTTTAATTGTTTTTTTTTTATCTGTATGAATAGTTTTATTCAAATATCAATGAATCAACCAACAAAACTATCTCTTCTGTATTCCAGCATCATAATGTGACTCAGTCAGAGAGCCTGTCCAGTCTGGATAGCTTGGAAATGGAGGACGGCTTAAACCACAACAACACAGTACAGAGAGTCCACAGCTCTTGGTTAGGTCACCAGAGACACCCCAATGGTCCATCCTCTGACTTGTCCTTTTGTCCACCGACAAAGAGTTTCCTAAGTGGTAACCTCCTAATCCAACAGGGCAAAGTTGATGCTAGCCCTCAGCCACCCAGACCAAGGCAGACAGAGGAGTCTGTCGAAGATTGTAACAGCAGACTGCACCAGCTCTCTCAGGCCACTGGGTGGCAGAGTTGTACAGACCAATCATCATCACAGAGTAACACTATAACCCAGCCCCCACTCCTCAGTGTCAGTCACCACAGCCTGCTAACTCTGAGTGGGATTATAGATACATCCTCAATACGTTCAGATAACGGTGACCAACACTCTCAGGAGAGGGAAAGTCATCTGAGGGGGGACCACAGAGTCTCGGGGGTCGTAGCGTGCTCCAAGGCTTCTACCCCAGACAGAACGCTGCTAGAGTTCACCTCTTGTCTGATCCCAGAGGGAAAGTTAGAATTTAGGCAGCAGGTGAGAGACCCGGAGGACAAGTATTCCAAACAACTGTCGGCGACACAGGTCCTTCTGCCTGGGAAAACTTGCAGCCACAAAGACCTTCTGTGTGAAGCCCTCTCCTCAAACCCTGATCATATCCTCAGTTATAACACTAAAAGTAGCTCAGGGGTCCGAGAGGACACGGCCAACATTCAGCCAACAAAAAGCACACAACACCAGTCACACGGGAGCAAACCCAGTGTAGAAAATGCCATGAACAACCTCAACTCTGAGCCCAAAGCAGGGTCCAACTCTGAGCCCAAAGCAGGTTTCAACTCTGAGCCCAAAGCAGGGTCCAACTCTGAGCCCAAAGCAATGCCCAACTCTAAACCCAAAGCAGGGTCCAACTCTGAGCCCAAAGCAAGGACCAACTCTGAGCCCAAAGCAAGGCGCAACTCTGAGCCCAAAGCAAGGCCCAACTCTGAGCTCAAAGCAAGGCGCAACTCTGAGCCCAAAGCAAGGCCCAACTCTGAGCCCAAAGCCGAGAGGTCTAAGAACACAGACCCTCTCAGTCAGACATCGGGTCATTGTAATATCAGGTCTGACTTCCCTAAAGGCCTAAAGAGCCTGCAGGTGGAAATAACACCAACACACCTCCCAGATACACCTCCATCTCCTCCACCTGTAGCTGTGGTCAGCACAGCCACAGATCATAAAGGCACTGAAGTCCGATGCATAAAGGGAATTCTTAAAAAACAATCCAAATACAGCGGAGGAAACGCTTGTTCTGGTATCTATAACGCCAGGCATTTAATATCCACCAAACAATTCACCATGTCCATCAGAGACAGTGTGGAACTGACCCGAAGGAAAGGCAAGGATGCCGACAAGACGACCAAAAAGAAGATACGCTGGTTTGACGAGATACATCTGGAGGAAGAGGAGGAGATGGAACGGAGTCCTATAACAAACAACAAGTGTGTTTCTGAGTATCCACTACCTCCACATAGACACTCAGCATCATCAGACCACCAACAGGGTCAGGGCCAGACGGTGGCCACCAACACCCCTCTGGCCTCCACCGGCTATCACTTTACCAAGCAGGCCTGGGCAGATGTCAGGGTCCAGGAGAGCAGGCTGCAGGGGCACCAGGGGATCCAGGAGAGAGGCCAGGAGGCCAGGGAGGTCAAGGTCCAGGAGAGCAGGCTGCAGGGGCACCAGGGGATCCAGGAGAGAGGCCAGGAGGCCAGGGAGACAAGAGTGGAAGCCAGGGAGGTCAAGGTCCTGCGGGGGAGAACCGTGTGCCCCAGAGTCCCCAGGAGAGTGAGATCTGCCAGGGCAGGGATGGATCCTGTTTCGTCCCGCTCCAGAAAAGGCACGGTCATCAGACCCCAATCTGCTACGGAGGCCAGCAGCCACGTGGCCTGGGTGACCCACGGGAAGGTCATGGTGCCTCGTCCCCCGCCACGTACTGAAACCATGGAACCAAAAACACACACAAGAGAGACGGATACTGTAGTATCATACACCAGCAAGAATCCTTACAACATGGATCACTCTAATGACACCACCAAGACTCCTTACAACATGGATCACTCTAATGACACCACCAAGACTCCTTACAACATGGATCAGTCTAACTCTGCTGCTACTAAAGCAGGGATTCCTGTAGATGAGGCTTTGTGTAATAATAACACCCTGGACAGCCTCGCCCCGTCCCAGACCCGTACACATGTCATTAGGGCAGATAGCAGCGTTATTTCCAACCCATCCAAGGCCACCCCCATGTCAGGCCAGCAGGACGCCCAGGGAGAGGCTGCTAGATGGGGGCTTCTGTACCATGAGAATGGCCTCTGTCTGGACCGTACTCCCACAGACGAGGAGATCTCCCAGCTCTGGCATGGAGTCCGTAGTGCCTTAGCCACCAAGGACGGTAATGTACTGTACTGTAGATTGATCAGACTGTCCGGTCCTCACGTCTCTAATACATGTGTTGTTGTCACCAGTTGAGAAGGACGTGTCGTGGAAATGACCACCAGGGACACCTGAAGTCAATATTAAATGAATCATTCTTTATTATCAGCAAGCTGGAGACGTTCCAAAAAACGTAACGCTCCGGGGCGGCAGGGTAGCCTAGTGGTTAGAGCGTTGGACTAGTAACCGGAAGGTAGCCTAGTGGTTAGAGCGTTGGACTAGTAACCGGAAGTAACCGGAAGGTAGCCTAGTGGTTAGAGCGTTGGACTAGTAACCGGAAGTAACCGGAAGGTAGCCTAGTGGTTAGAGCGTTGGACTAGTAACCGGAAGTAACCGGAAGGTAGCCTAGTGGTTAGAGCGTTGGACTAGTAACCGGAAGGTAGCCTAGTGGTTAGAGCGTTGGACTAGTAACCGGAAGGTAGCCTAGTGGTTAGGCGTTGGACTAGTAACCGGAAGTAACCGGAAGGTAGCCTAGTGGTTAGAATGGTAACCGGAAGTAACCGGAAGGTTGCCTAGTGGTTAGAGCTTGGACTAGTAACCGGAAGGTAGCCTAGTGGTTAGAGCGTTGGACTAGTAACCGGAAGTAACCGGAAGGTAGCCTAGTGGTTAGAGCGTTGGACTAGTAAACGGAAGGTAGCCTAGTGGTTAGAGCGTTGGACTAGTAACCGGAAGGTAGCCTAGTGGTTAGAGCGTTGGACTTGTAACCGGAAGTAACCGGAAGGTTGCCTAGTGGTTAGAGCGTTGCTAGTAACCGGAAGTAACCGGAAGGTAGCCTAGTGGTTAGAATGTACGTTGGACTAGTAACCGGAAGTAACCGGAAGGTAGCCTAGTGGTTAGAGCGTTGGACTAGTAACCGGAAGGTAGCCTAGTGGTTAGAGCGTACAGCCTGTGGTTAGAGCGTTGGACTAGTAACCGGAAGTAACCGTGGTTAGTAGTAACAAGTAACCGGAAGGTTGCCTAGTGGTTAGAGCGTTGGACTAGTAACCGGAAGGTAGCCTAGTGGTTAGAGCGTTGACTAGTAACCGGAAGTAACCGGAAGGTAGCCTAGTGGTTAAGCGACTAGTAAACGGAAGGTAGCCTAGTGGTTAGAGCGTTGGACTAGTAACCGGAAGGTAGCCTAGTGGTTAGAGCAGCTTGTAACCGGAAGTAACCGGAAGGTTGCCTAGTGGTTAGAGCGTTGGACTAGTAACCGGAAGGTAGCCTAGTGGTTAGAGCGTTGGACTAGTAACCGGAAGTAACCGGAAGGTAGCCTAGTGGTTAGAGCGTTGGACTAGTAACCGGAAGTAACCGGAAGGTAGCCTAGTGGTTAGAGCGTTGGACTAGTAACCGGAAGGTAGCCTAGTGGTTAGAGCGTTGGACTAGTAACCGGAAGTAACCGGAAGGTAGCCTAGTGGTTAGAGCGTTGGACTAGTAACCGGAAGGTAGCCTAGTGGTTAGAGCGTTGGACTAGTAACCGGAAGTAACCGGAAGGTAGCCTAGTGGTTAGAGCGTTGGACTAGTAACCGGAAGTAACCGGAAGGTAGCCTAGTGGTTAGAGCGTTGGACTAGTAACCGGAAGGTAGCCTAGTGGTTAGAGCGTTGGACTAGTAACCGGAAGTAACCGGAAGGTAGCCTAGTGGTTAGAGCGTTGGACTAGTAACCGGAAGTAACCGGAAGGTAGCCTAGTGGTTAGAGCGTTGGACTAGTAACCGGAAGGTAGCCTAGTGGTTAGAGCGTTGGACTAGTAACCGGAAGTAACCGGAAGGTAGCCTAGTGGTTAGAGCGTTGGACTAGTAACCGGAAGTAACCGGAAGGTAGCCTAGTGGTTAGAGCGTTGGACTAGTAACCGGAAGTAACCGGAAGGTAGCCTAGTGGTTAGAGCGTTGGACTAGTAACCGGAACGTAGCCTAGTGGTTAGAGCGTTGGACTAGTAACCGGAAGGTAGCCAAGTGGTTAGAGCGTTGGACTAGTAACCGGAAGGTAGCCTAGTGGTTAGAGCGTTGGACTAGTAACCAGAAGTAACCGGAAGGTAGCCTGGTGGTTAGAGCGTTGGACTAGTAACCGGAAGTAACCGGAAGGTCGCCTAGTTGTTAGAGCGTTGACTAGTAACCGTAACCGGAAGGTAGCCTATTGGTTAGAGCGTTGGACTAGTAACCGGAAGTAACCGGAAGGTAGCCTAGTGGTTAGAGCGTTGGACTAGTAACCGGAAGTAACCGGAAGGTAGTAGCCTAGTGGTTAGAGCGTTGGACTAGTAAACGGAAGTAACCGGAAGGTTGCCTAGTGGTTAGAGCGTTGGACTAGTAACCGGAAGTAACCGGAAGGTAGCCTAGTGGTTAGAGCGTTGGACTAGTAACCGGAAGTAACCGGAAGGTAGCCTAGTGGTTAGAGCGTTGGACTAGTAACCGGAAGTAACCGGAAGGTAGCCTAGTGGTTAGAGCGTTGGACTAGTAACCCCTAGTGGTTAGAGCGTTGACAAACCGGTAACAAGGTAGCCTCTGGTCGTTGGACTGCCGGAAGGTAGCCTAGTGGTTAGACAGGCAGTAACCGGAAGGTAGCCTAGTGGTTAGAGCGTTGGACTAGTAACCGGAAGTAACTGGAAGGTTGCCTAGTGGTTAGAGCGTTGGACTAGTAACCGGAAGGTAGCCTAGTGGTTAGAGCGTTGGACTAGTAACCGGAAGTAACCGGAAGGTAGCCTAGTGGTTAGAGCGTTGGACTAGTAACCGGAAGGTAGCCTAGTGGTTAGAGCGTTGGACTAGTAACCGGAAGGTAGCCTAGTGGTTAGAGCGTTGGACTAGTAACCGGAAGGTAGCCTAGTGGTTAGAGCGTTGGACTAGTAACCGGAAGGTAGCCTAGTGGTTAGAGCGTTGGACTAGTAACCGGAAGTAACCGGAAGGTAGCCTAGTGGTTAGAGCGTTGGACTAGTAACAAGTAACCGGAAGGTAGCCTAGTGGTTAGAGCGTCTAGTAACCGGAAGTAACCGGAACAGCCTTGGTTAGAGCGTTGGACTAGTAACCGGAAGTAACCGAAGGTTGCCTAGTGGTTAGAGCGTTGGACTAGTAACAACCGGAAGGTAGCCTAGTGGTTAGAGCGTTGGACTAGTAACCGGAAGTAACCGGAAGGTTGCCTAGTGGTTAGAGCGTTGGACTAGTAACCGGAAGTAACTGGAAGGTAGCCTAGTGGTTAGAGCGTTGGACTAGTAACCGGAAGGTAGCCTAGTGGTTAGAGCGTTGGACTAGTAACCGGAAGTAACCAGAAGGTAGCCTAGTGGTTAGAGCGTTGGACTAGTAACGGGAAGGCAGCCTAGTGGTTAGAGCGTTGGACTAGTAACTAAGTAACCGGAAGGTAGCCTAGTTTAGAGCGTTGGACTAGTAACCGGAAGGTTCGTTGGACTAGTAACCGGAAGTAACCGGAAGGTAGCAGTGGTTAGAGCGTTGGACTAGTAACCGGAAGTAACCGGAAGGTAGCCTAGTGGTTAGAGCGTTGGACTAGTAACCGGAAGTAACCGGACGTGGAAGGTTGCCTAGTGGTTAGAGCGTTGGACTAGTAACCGGAAGTAACCGGAAGGTAGCAGTGGTTAGAGCATAGTAACCGGAAGTAACCGTAGTCTAGTGGTTAGAGCGTTGGACTAGTAACCGGAAGGTAGCCTAGTGGTTAGAGCGTTGGACTAGTAACCGGAAGTAACCGGAAGGTAGCCTAAACTAGTAACCTGAAGGTAGCCTAGTGGTTAGAGCGTTGGACTAGTAACCGGAAGTAACCGGAAGGTAGCCTAGTGGTTAGAGCGTTGGACTAGTAACCGGAAGGTAGCCTAGTGGTTAGAGCGTTGGACTAGTAACCGGAAGTAACCGGAAGGTAGCCTAGTGGTTAGAGCGTTGGACTAGTAACCGGAAGTTGCAAGCCGGAAGGTTGCAAGTGGTTAGAGAGTTGGACTAGTAAGCGTTGGACTAGTAACCGGTTACTAGAGTGTTGGACTAGTAACCGGAAGGTTGCAAGTTCAAACCCCCGAGCTGACAAGGTACAAATCTGTCGTTCTGCCCCTGAACAGGCAGTTCAGAATTTGTTCTGAACGGACTTGCCTAGTTAAATAAAGGTAAAATAAATAAAATAGTACACATCGGTCGGGAGCTCTGCCGAGGCAGTCCCGTTAGTTCTCTCATATACTGCTTACACAGACAAGTTATATTTGCATTATTTAGCTTAATCATTATTCATAATTAATTCATCATTAACATTTGGTTCATGCATGTGACAGACCAATACCTCACAAGGCTTCTTCTCTCCAAGCTGAGACCTTGTTACTGAGACACCCCTTTTGGTTCTCAAAACAATGTTCTGGGCATACTGCCAAATTGCTTCTACTGATTGTGAGGATTCCTCCCAGGCATGATAAATCAGTCACTTGCGTGAACCCAGTGGAATTGGTTATTAGAAAAGCACAAACATTAAATGTTCCTTCACAGACATTAATGTGCATATCAGTCAAATTAGATGAACTTTATCACATTTAGCTTGTTGTGTATTTTGAGATTTCATATTTTACGGCATAGTTAGTAGGGATGTCCATCTTTCCTTTCATGAACAATTCGATACGCGTCTGGTACGATACAGGAACCATACAGCCAAGTTCCAGCCAAGGCAGCAGCTACTCTTCCTGGGGTTTATTATGGATCCCCATTAGTTCCTATCAAGACAGCAGCTACTCTTCTTGGGGTTTATTATGGATCCCCATTAGTTCCTACCAAGACAGCAGCTACTCTTCTTGGGGTCCAGCTAAATTAAGGCAGTAATACAATTTAAAAACATTACAACAAATTCAGGCCCCTATTCTGCTACCACATATCTACAACACGAAATCCATGTGTACGCGTGAGTATGGTGCGTATGTTATCATATGTATTATCATATGTTATCATATGCATGTGTCAGTGCCTGTGTTTGTGTTGCTTCACATTCCCCACAGCAGCATAACGTATATTTTTGTATCTGTTTTTTTTTTAATCAAATGTTACTGTTAGCAAAAATTACTTGATGTGGAATAGAGTTCCATGTAGTCATGGCTCTATGCAGTACTGTGCACCTCCCATTCTGGACTTGGGGACTGTGAAGAGACCCCTGGTGACATGTCTTATGGGGTATGCATGGGTGTCTGAGCTGTGTGCCAGTAGTTTAGACAGACAGCTCGGTGCATTCAACATGTCAATACCTCTCATAAATACAAGTAGTGATAAAGTCCATCTCTCCTCCACTTTGAGCCAGGAGAGATTGACATGCATATTATTAATATTAGCTCTCTGTGTTCATCCAAGGACCAGCCGTGCTGCCCTGTTCTGAGGCAATTGCAATTTTCCTCTTTGTGGCACCTGACCACACCACTGAACAGTAGTCCAGGTGTGACAAAACTAGGGCCTGTAGGACCTGCCTTGTTGATAGTGTTGTTAAGAAGGTAGAGCATCGTTTCATTATAGACAGACTTCTCCCCATCTTAGATACTGTTGTATCAATATGTTTTGACCATGACAGTTTACAATCCAGGGTTACTCCAAGCAGTTTAGTCACCTAAACTTCCTCAATTTCCACATCATTCATTACAAGATTTAGTTGAGGTTTGGGGTTTAGTGAATGTTTTGTCCCAAATACAGTGCTTTTAGTTTTAGAAATATTTACGACTAACTTATTCCTTGCCTCCCATTCTGAAACTAACTGCAGCTCTTTCTTAAGTGTTGCAGTCATTACAGCCGCTGTAGTAGCTGTCGTGTATAGTGTTGAGTCATCCGCATACTCAAAGCCAGTGGCATGTAGTTAGTAAGGTTGAAAAAAGTAAGGGGCCTAGACAGCTGCCCTGGGGAATTCCTGATTTCTACCTGGATTATGTTTGAGAGGATTCCATTAAATAACACTCTCTGTGTTCTGTTACCTGTCTAACTCTTTATCCACAATATAGCAGGGGGCGTAAAGCCATAACACAAGTTTTTCCAGCAGCAGACTATAATCGATAATGTCAAAAGCCGCACTGAAGTCTGACAAAACTGCCCCCACAATCTTTTTTATCATCAATTTCTCTCAGCCAATCATCAGTCATTTATGTAAGTGCTGTACTTGTTGAATGTCCTTCTCTATAAGCATGCTGAAAGTCTGTCAAGTTGTTTACTGTAAAATTGTATCTGGTCAACAAAAGAAAATTCTCCAACAGTATACTAAGGGTTGGTAACAGGCTGATTGGTCGGCTATTTGAGACAGTAAAGGGGGCTTTACTATTCTTAGGTAGCGGAATGACTTCAGCTTCCCTCCAGACCTGAGGGGACACACTTTCGAGCAGGCTTAGATTGAAGATGTGGCAATATCGTCCGCTATTCTCCTTAGTTATTTTCCGACCATGTTGTCAGATCCTGGTTGTTTGTCATTGTTGATAGACAACAATAATTTTTCATCTCTTCCACACCCACTTTACGGAATTAAAAATTACAATGCTTCTCTTTCATAATTTAATCAGTTATACTTGGATGTGTAGTGTCAGTGTTTGTTGCTGGCATGTCATGCCTAAGTTTGCTAATCTTAAGTAATTGGCAATATCAGTTGGTTTTGTTGATGAATGAGCCTTTTGATTCAATGAATGATGGAGCTGAGTTTGCCTTTTTTCCCAAAATGTAATTTAAGGTGCTCCAAAGCTTTTTACTATCATTCATTATGTAATTTAGCTTTGTTTCATAGCATAGTTTCTTCTTTTTATTTAGTTTAATCACATGATTTTTCAATTTGCAGTACTTTTGCTAATTGGTTCTGCAGCCAGTAACTGGAATAAGCAATTTCATAAATGTGTCATGTGCAGCGTCTGGTTGCTCCTCATTACACACCACAGACCAGCAGCGTCTGGTTGCTCCTCATTACACACCACAGACCAGCAGCGTCTGGTTGCTCCTCATTACACACCACAGACCAGCAGCGTCTGGTTGCTCCTCATTACACACCACAGACCAGCAGCGTATAAGAGGTCAGGCTGGGCCTAATATAGTGTATAAGAGGTCATACAATACTTTTTGTAGTAATTCCTATGTTGTTGATGTAAAGAATATCTGTTGGTCTGTGGTGTGTAATGAGGAGCAACCAGCAGCGTCTGGTTGCTCCTCATTACACACCACAGACCAGCAGCGTCTGGTTGCTCCTCATTACACACCACAGACCAGCAGCGTCTGGTTGCTCCTCATTACACACCACAGACCAGCAGCGTCTGGTTGCTCCTCATTACACACCACAGACCAGCAGCGTCTGGTTGCTCCTCATTACACACCAGACCAGCAGCGTCTGGTTGCTCCTCACACACCACAGACCAGCAGCGTCTGGTTGCTCCTCATTACACACCACAGACCCAGCAGCGTCTGGTTGCTCCTCATTACACACCACAGACCAGCAGCATCTGGTTGCTCCTCATTACACACCACAGACCAGCAGCGTCTGGTTGCTCCTCATTACACACCACAGACCAGCAGCGTCTGGTTGCTCCTCATTACACAACACAGACCAGCAGCGTCTGGTTGCTCCTCATTACACACCACAGACCAGCAGCGTCTGGTTGCTCCTCATTACACACCACAGACCAGCAGCGTCAGGTTGCTCCTCATTACACACCACAGACCAGCAGCGTCTGGTTGCTCCTCATTACACACCACAGACCAGCAGCATCTGGTTACTCCTCATTACACAACACAGACCAGCAGCGTCTGGTTGCTCCTCATTACACACCACAGACCAGCAGCGCCTGGTTGCTCCTCATTACACACCACAGACCAACAGATATTCTTTACATCAACAACATAGGAATTACTACAAAAAGTATTGTATGACCTCTTATACACTATATTAGGCCCAGCCTGACCTCTTATACACTATATTAGGCCCAGCCTGACCTCTTATACACTATATTAGAACCAGCCTGTCCTCTTATACACTATATTAGAACCAGCCTGACCTCTTATACACTATATTAGGCCCCGCCTGACCTCTTATACACTATATTAGGCCCAGCCTGTCCTCTTATACACTATATTAGGCCCAGCCTGTCCTCTTATACACTATATTAGGCCCAGCCTGACCTCTTATACACTATATTAGAACCAGCCTGACCTCTTATACACTATATTAGGCCCAGCCTGACCTCTTATACACTATATTAGGCCCAGCCTGACCTCTTATACACTATATTAGGCCCAGCCTGACCTCTTATACACTATATTAGGCCCAGCCTGACCTCTTATATACTATATTAGGCCCAGCCTGACCTCTTATACTATATTAGGCTATCTTATACACTATATTAGGCCCAGCCTGACCTCTTATACACTATATTAGGCCCAGCCTGACCTCTTATACACTATATTAGGCCCAGCCTGACCTCTTATACACTATATTAGGCCCAGCCTGACCTCTTATACACTATATTAGGCCCAGCCTGACCTCTTATACACTATATTAGGCCCAGCCTGACCTCTTATACACTATATTAGGCCCAGCCTGACCTCTTATACACTATATTAGGCCCAGCCTGACCTCTTATACACTATATTAGGCCCAGCCTGACCTCTTATACACTATATTAGGCCCAGCCTGACCTCTTATACACTATATTAGGCCCAGCCTGACCTCTTATACACTATATTAGGCCCAGCCTGACCTCTTATACACTATATTAGGCCCAGCCTGACCTCTTATACACTATATTAGGCCCAGCCTGACCTCTTATACACTATATTAGGCCCAGCCTGACCTCTTATACACTATATTAGGCCCAGCCTGACCTCTTATATATTAGGCAGCCTGACCTCTTATACACTATATTAGGCCCAGCCTGACCTCTTATACACTATATTAGGCCCAGCCTGACCTCTTATACACTATATTAGGCCCAGCCTGACCTCTTATACACTATATTAGGCCCAGCCTGACCTCTTATACACTATATTAGAGCCTGACCTCTTATACACTATATTAGGCCCAGCCTGACCTCTTATACACTATATTAGGCCCAGCCTGACCTCTTATACACTATATTAGGCCCAGCCTGACCATACACTATATTAGGCTCAGCCTGACCTCTTATACACTATATTAGGCCAAGCCTGACCTCTTATACACTATATTAGGCCCAGCCTGACCTCTTATACACTATATTAGGCCCAGCCTGACCTCTTATACACTATATTAGGCCCAGCCTGACCTCTTATACACTATATTAGGCCCAGCCTGACCTCTTATACACTATATTAGGCCCAGCCTGACCTCTTATACACTATATTAGGCCCAGCCTTTGTATCTTTGGTAGATATGGCTACTATATTGTGATGGCTACATCTGATGGATCTGGATACTGCTTTTAAGCTAATTTCTGCAGCATTAGTAAAGAAGTGTTCAATTCAGATGAGGTATAACAAAGTGAGTTAAAAACAACAGTGAACCATTGATTCCTGAATTCGTTTTCTGACCAATGCGTGCTTCATTTGTATCGGTTTAGGCTCTGATGCATTCGCAGTTTATCCATTATGAACCGGGGGCCGATATGTAATGTTGAATCGTTCCATGCATAGTAGTTAGTTCAGTTTATCCAATATGAACCGGGGGGCTGATATGTAATGTTGAATCGTTCCATGCATAGTAGTTAGTTCAGTTTATCCATTATGAACCGGGGGCTGATATATAATGTTGAATCGTTCCATGCATAGTAGTTAGTTCAGTTTATCCATTATGAACCGGGGGCCGATATGTAATGTTGAATCGTTCCATGCATAGTAGTTAGTTATTTTTATTGTATGTAATTTATGACTGATGTCATCCACCTGCTTTTGGAAATATATTTTAAACTGCTCTTCTTCTTTTTTTTTTTTTTTTACATGGAAAGTACTGAGGACCCAGTGACCTAAAGCCTCCCCACTGAACTCACTGCACCTTGTGCTGTTGGCTAGTCCAACAGAAACCCTTTTGACGGGACAGTACTCTCTTTGTGTGGCTGCCAGTTTGTAACTTTGTTTGAGATTCTTTAAGTATGAAAACATTTCTTGGGAAAGCTTCTTCTTCAGTTGTATCGATACACTGTGTTTTCATTGCCCCCCTGTACCACTCATCACCACATATGGGATCACTACACCGGTGAAATATATAATGGTGAAAATGTCCTTATGTTTGGGTCATGTTTTTGTTTTTGGGATAGTTTGGAGAGAAACTTCAGGTTTTTCATAACAGAATCTGGAGCAGGGAGGGAAACTAGGAACCTCTGACTTGCTGTTTTGTCTCTTTAGGTGACCCTGTAACTGTCCTGCCTCAAGCACGTGCCAACCTGTCTCGCGTTACTATCAACGGGGACAGCCTGATCAACGGAGTTAAAGCCATCACCACGATGGGGGACTTCTTCCTCTCCCCAACCAATGGTAAGAAAGGTCAAAGAAGATTTGGCCTAGGTTGCGTCCCAAATTGCACCCTATTCCCTATTTTGTGCACTACTTTACAGATTTATTCTGAAATGGATTAAATTAATGTTTTTCCTCATCAATCTACACACAATACCCCATAATGACATCACAATACACCATAATGACATCACAATACCCCTTAATGACATCACAATACCCCATAATGACATCACAATACACCATAATGACATCACAATACACCATCATGACAAAGTGAAACCAGGTTTTTAGACATTTTTGCAAATGTATTAAAAAAAAAAAAAATGAAATACCTTATTCAGACCCTTCGCTATGAGACTTGAAATTGAGCTCAGGTTCATCCTGTTTCCATTGATCATCCTTGATGTTTCTACAACTTGATTGGGGGGGATACCTAGTCAGTTGTACAACTGAATGCATTGAACTCAAATGGGTCTTCCACATTTAACCCAAGCCCTCTGAATCAGAGAGGTGTGAGGAGCTGCCATATTCAACATCCACAGCGCCCGTGGAACAGTGGGTTGATCAGGGGCAGAATGACAGATTTTTACCTTGTCAGCTCGGGGATTCGATCCAGCAACCTTTTGGTTACTGGCCCAACGCTCTAACCACTAGGCTACCTGCCACACGGATTCCACCTCAATTGATTGGACATGATTTGGAAAGGCACACAGCTGTCTATAGAAGGCCACACAGTTGACAGTGCATGTCAGAGCAAAAACCAAGCAATGAGGTCGAAAGGAATTGTCCGTAGAGCTCCGAGCCAGGATTGTGTCGAGGCACAGATCTGGGGAAGGTACCAAAAAATGTCCGTAGCATTGAAGGTCCCCAAGAACACAGTGGCCTCCATCATTCTTAAATGGAAGAAGTTTGGAACCACCAAGACTCTTCCTAGAGATGGCCGCCCGGACAAACTGAGCAATTGGAGGAGAAGGGCCTTCCTTGGTCAGGGAGGTGACCAAGAACCTGATGGTCACTCTGACAGAGCTCCAGAGTTCCTCTGTGGAGATGGGAGAACCTTCCAGAAGGACAACCATCTCTGCAGCACTCCAGAAATCGGGCCTTTATGGTAGAGTGGCCAGATGGAAGCCACTCCTCAGTAAAACGGCACATGACAGACCTCTTGGCGTTTGCCAAAAGGCACCTTAAGACTCTCAGACCATGAGAAACAAGATTCTCTGGTCCGATGAAACCAAGGTTGAACTCTTTGGCCTGAATGCCAAGCGTCACATCTGGAGGAAACCTGCCACCATCCCTACAGTGAAGCATGGTGGTGGCAGCATTATGCTGTGGGGACGTTTTTCAGTGGCAGAGACTGGGAGACTAGTCAGGATCAAGGGAAAGATGAACGGAACCAAGTACAGAGAGATTCTTGATGAAAACCTGCTCTAGAGCGCACAGGATCTCCGACTGGGGCCAAGGTTGAACTTCCAAAAGGACAATGACCCTAAGCACACAGCCATGACGATGCAGGAGCGGCTTCGGGACAAGTCTCTGATGTCCTTCAGTGGCCCAGCCAGAGCCTAGACTTCAACCCGATTGAACATCTCCGGAGAGACCTGAAAATAACTTGAGAGGATCTGCAGAGAAGAATAGGAGAAACTCCCCAAATACAGGTGTGCCAAGCTTGTAGCATCATACCCAAGAAAACACAAGGCTGTAATCGCTGCCAAAGGTGCTTCAACAAAGTACTGAGTAAATGGTCTGAATACTTATGTAAATGTGATATTTAATTTATTTTTTCTTGTTTTTTTTCCCCAAAACATTTATACAAACCTTTTTTTGCTTCTTCATTATGGGGTATTTTGTTTAGATTGAAAAAAAATAATACAAAAATGCTTAATCAATTTTATAATATGTATGTAACATAACAAAATGTGGATAAAGTCAAGGAGTCTGAATACTTTCCTGAATGCATAGGGAAGGGCAATTCCAGTCCTCGGGTTCCTGATTGGTGTCACACTTTTCCCACATCCCTAGCAAACACAGCTGATTAAACATATTTCAATCTAAACTGAAGACTAGTTAATTATTGTCGTCAGGTGTGTCAGCTGGGGCTGGGTTAAAACTGTCAGTCAAATGTATTTATATAGCCCTTCTTACATCAGCTGATGCCACAAAGTGCTGTTCCAGAAACCCAGCCTAAAACCCCAAACAGCAAGCAATGCAGACGTAGAAGCACGGTGGCTAGGAAAAACTCCAGAACCTAGGAAGAAAAACTAAATGTAGGAAGAAACCTAGAGAGGAACCAGGCTATGAGCGGTGGCCAGTCTGGCTGTGCCGGGTGGAGATTATAACAGAACATGGCCAAGATGTTCAAATGTTCATAGATGACCAGCAGGGTCAAATAATAATAATCATCATCATCATTATCACAGTGGTTGTTGAGGGTGCAACAGCTGTGACACCCCTGAGGACTGGAGGTGCCCCTGATGTAGGGAATAGGGTACCATCTGGCGTGACACCAATCAGTCCCCTGAGGACTAGAGGTGCCCCTGATGTAGGGAATAGGGTACCATCTGGCGTGACACCAATCAGTCCCCTGAGGACTGGAGGTGCCCCTGATGTAGGGAATAGGGTACCATCTGGCGTGACACCAATCAGTCCCCTGAGGACTGGAGGTGCCCCTGATGTAGGGAATAGGGTACCATCTGGCGTGACACCAATCAGTCCCCTGAGGACTGGAGGTGCCCCTGATGTAGGGAATAGGGTACCATCTGGCGTGACACCAATCAGTCCCCTGAGGACTGGAGGTGCCCCTGATGTAGGGAATAGGGTACCATCTGGCGTGACACCAATCAGTCCCCTGAGGACTGGAGGTGCCCCTGATGTAGGGAATAGGGTACCATCTGGCGTAACACCAATCAGTCCCCTGAGGACTGGAGGTGCCCCTGATGTAGGGAATAGGGTACCATCTGGCATGACACCAACCAGTCCCCTGAGGACTGGAGGTGCCCCTGATGTAGGGAATAGGGTACCATCTGGCATGACACCAATCAGTCCCCTGAGGACTGGAGGTGCCCCTGATGTAGGGAATAGGGTACCATCTGGCGTGACACCAACCAGTCCCCTGAGGACTAGAGGTGCCCCTGATGTAGGGAATAGGGTACCATCTGGTGTGACACCAATCAGTCCCCTGAGGACTGGAGGTGCCCCTGATGTAGGGAATAGGGTACCATCTGGCGTGACACCAATCAGTCCCCTGAGGACTGGAGGGTGCCCCTGATGTAGGGAATAGGGTACCATCTGGCGTGACACCAACCAGTCCCCTGAGGACTGGAGGTGCCCCTGATGTAGGGAATAGGGTACCATCTGGCATGACACCAATCAGTCCCCTGAGGACTAGAGGTGCCCCTGATGTAGGGAATAGGGTACCATCTGGCATGCAGCCTCAAAACCTCGTAAGATTATCTGTCTGTCAAAGAGCGCCATTTTGAAGTAAACCTGTACAACACAATGTTCGATGAAAGGGAAATATATTTTTAATAAACATCAACCTTCTGTTATAATACTACATGTAGTGGGTGTAGCTTATATATGTGCTGTTACACACTTTCGTCAAGTGTGTAATGAAAATGTTTTTCTTGATTTGTTAAAAAAGTTTGAAATATCCAACAAATGTCGTTCCACTTCATGATTGTGTCCCACTTGTTGTTGATTCATCACAAAAAAATACAGTTTTATATCTTTATGTTTGAAGCCTGAAATGTGGCAAAAGGTCGCAAAGTTCAAGGCACTGTATATATAAAATGACAATTACAATACTGATATGAACACTTTTATTTTAACTTAATATAATACATCAATAAAATCAAGTTATTCTCAAATAAATAATGAAACATGTTCAATTTGGTTTAAGTAATGCAAAAACAAAGTGTTGGAGAAGAAAGTAAAAGTGCAATATGTGCCATGTAAAAAAAGCTAACGTTTCAGTTCCTTGCTCAGAACATGAGAACATATGAAAGCTGGTGGTTCCTTTTAACATGAGTCTTCAATATTCCCAGGTAAGAAGTTTTAGGTTGTAGTTATTATAGATCTATTTCTCTCTATACCATTTGTATTTCATTAACCTTTGACTATTGGATGTTCTAATAGGTACTTTAGTATTGCCAGCCTAATCTCGGGAGTTGATAGGCTTGAAGTCATAAACAGCTCAATGCTTGAAGCATTGCGAAGAGCTGCTGGCAAAACGCACTAAAGTGCTGTTTGAATGAATGCTTACGAGCCTGCTGCTGCCTACCACAGCTCAGTCAGACTGCTCTATCAAATCATAGACTTAATTATAATATAATAACACACAGAAATACGAGCCTTCGGTCATTAATATGCTCAAATCCGGAAACTATCATTTCGAAAACAAAATGTTTATTCTTTCAGTGAAATACGGAACCTTTCCGTATTTTATCTAACGGGTGGCATCCCTAAGTATAAATATTACATTGCACAACCTTCAATGTTATCTCATAATTCAATGTTATCTCATAATTACGTAAAATTCTGACAAATTAGTTCTCAACGAGCCAGGCGGCCCAAACTGCTGCATATACCCTGACTCTGCGTGCAACGAACGCAAGAGAAGTGACACAATTTCCCTAGTTAATATTGCCTGCTAACATGAATTTATTTTTAACTAACTATGCAGGTTTAAAAATGTATACTTCTGTGTATTGATTTTAAGAAAGGCATTGATGTTTATGGTTAGGTACACATTGGTGCAACGACAGTGCTTTTTTAGCGATTGCGCTTGTTAAGTCACCCGTTTGGAGAAGTAGGCTGTGATTCAATGATAAATTAACGGGCACCGCATCGATTTATATGCAACGCAGGACAAGCTAGATAAACTAGTAATATCATCAACCATGTGTAGTTAGCTAGTGATTATGTGGAGATTGATTCTTTTTTATTAGATCAATTTAATGCTAGCGAGCACCTTACCTTGGCTCCTTGCTGCACTCGTAGTCAGCCTGCCACGCAGTCTCCTCGTGGAGTGCAATGTAATCGGCCACGATCGGTGTCCCAAAATGCAGATTACCTATTGTTATGAAAACTTGAACTCGGCCCTAATTAATCGGCCATTCCAATTAATCGACCTCCTAGTAGTTACCCAACATCGTACACATTTGACACTGATAACGCAAATTCTATTAAGGATTTCATCCATTTGATTTCTTCTCTGACTATGCAATTTCCTTTAAAAAAAACATAATTATGGAACATTTGATTACCTAATTGGTAATAAATGCACATTTATTTAGCATTATTTTATGTTATTGTGATCAGTCAGGAGCGTGGTGAGGAGACAACCCCAGGAGAGTCGTGGTAGTGGGGCCAGGAGGAGAGGAACAACTGGCTCAGGGAACAGAAGGCTTCCTCTACCCTCCCAGTCTCAGGTACAGGCTTCCCTTCCTCTACCCTCCCAGTCTCAGGTACAGGCTTCCCTTCCTCTACCCTCCCAGTCTCAGGTACAGGCTTCCCTTCCTCTACCCTCCCAGTCTCAGGTACAGGCTTCCCTTCCTCTACCCTCCCAGTCTCAGGTACAGGCTTCCCTTCCTCTACCCTCCCAGTCTCAGGTACAGGCTTCCCTTCCTCTACCCTCCCAGTCTCAGGTACAGGCTTCCCTTCCTCTACCCTCCCAGTCTCAGGTACAGGCTTCCCTTCCTCTACCCTCCCAGTCTCAGGTACAGGCTTCCCTTCCTCTACCCTCCCAGTCTCAGGTACAGGCTTCCCTTCCTCTACCCTCCCAGTCTCAGGTACAGGCTTCCCTTCCTCTACCCTCCCAGTCTCAGGTACAGGCTTCCCTTCCTTCTACCCTCCCAGTCTCAGGTACAGGCTTCCCTTCCTCTACCCTCCCAGTCTCAGGTACAGGCTTCCCTTCCTCTACCCTCCCAGTCTCAGGTACAGGCTTCCCTTCCTCTACCCTCCCAGTCTCAGGTACAGGCTTCCCTTCCTCTACCCTCCCAGTCTCAGGTACAGGCTTCCCTTCCTCTACCCTCCCAGTCTCAGGTACAGGCTTCCCTTCCTCTACCCTCCCAGTCTCAGGTACAGGCTTCCCTTCCTGTACCCTCCCAGTCTCAGGTACAGGCTTCCCTTCCTCTACCCTCCCAGTCCCAGGTACAGGCTTCCCTTCCTCTACCCTCCCAGTCTCAGGTACAGGCTTCCCTTCCTCTACCCTCCCAGTCTCAGGTACAGGCTTCCCTTCCTGTACCCTCCCAGTCTCAGGTACAGGCTTCCTTTCCTCTACCCTCCCAGTCCCAGGTACAGGCTTCCCTTCCTCTACCCTCCCAGTCTCAGGTACAGGCTTCCCTTCCTCTACCCTCCCAGTCTCAGGTACAGGCTTCCCTTCCTCTACCCTCCCAGTCTCAGGTACAGGCTTCCCTTCCTCTACCCTCCCAGTCTCAGGTACAGGCTTCCCTTCCTCTACCCTCCCAGTCTCAGGTACAGGCTTCCCTTCCTCTACCCTCCCAGTCTCAGGTACAGGCTTCCCTTCCTCTACCCTCCCAGTCTCAGGTACAGGCTTCCTTCCTCTACCCTCACAGTCCCAGGTCTCAGGCACATTGGCATTCCCCCCGTCCTCTAACTACTCCCAAGATTAGCAATTTTGTACAGGCTTCCAAACTTCCTCTAACCTCCCAGTCTCAGGTACAGGCTTCCCTTCCTCTACCCTCCCAGTCTCAGGTACAGGCTTCCTCAGTTCCTCTACCCTCCCAGTCTCAGGTACAGGCTTCCCTTCAAATAAAACTCTACCCTCCCAGTCTCAGGTACAGGCTTCCTAATCTTCCTCTACCCTCCCAGTCTCAGGTACAGGTACTTCCTAATCCTCTCAAATAAACCAGGTACCCTCCCAGTCTCAGGTACAGGTTCCCTAATCTTCTCTCTACCCTCCCAGTCTCAGGTACAGGCTTCCCTTCCAGTCTCAAATAAACCCTCCCAGTCTCAGGTAAACAGGCTTCCCTTCCTCTACCCTCCCAGTCTCAGGTCAAATAAACAGGCTTCCCTTCCTCTACCCTCCCAGTCTCAGGTACAGGCTTCCCTTCCTCTACCCTCCCAGTCTCAGGTACAGGCTTCCCTTCCTCTACCCTCCCAGTCTCAGGTACAGGCTTCCCTTCCTCTACCCTCCCAGTCTCAGGTACAGGCTAATCTCAGTCTCAAATAAACTGTCAGGTACCCTCCTAATCTCAGTCTCAAATAAACTGTCAGGTACCCTCCTAATCTCAGTCTCAGATAGACTGTCAGGTACCCTCCTAATCTCAGTCTCAAATAAACTGTCAGGTACCCTCCTAATCTCAGTCTCAAATAAACTGTCAGGTACCCTCCTAATCTCAGTCTCAAATAAACTGTCAGGTACCCTCCTAATCTCAATCTCGGGTAGGTTGGTTGGTACCCTCCTAATCTCAGTCTCAGATAAACTGTCAGGTACCCTCCTAATCTCAGTCTCAAATAAACTGTCAGGTACCCTCCTAATCTCAGTCTCAAATAAACTGTCAGGTACCCTCCTAATCTCAGTCTCAAATAAACTGTCAGGTACCCTCCTAATATCAATCTCGGGTAGGTTGGTTGGTACCCTCCTAATCTCAGTCTCAGATAGACGACATGCCAATTGTACATGACAGTTCAGGTAGCTGCATGCATTGGGCACTTCAGTTGCATTGTGGGATAGTTGATATCCTACTGTGAACACAGGGTGTTTTTGAACATGTTGTGTTTGAGTCCGGGTCAATATGGCAATTCACTGGGAAGGCAGGGACTGTGACTGGGTCTCTTTATTGTCAGGTCGGGCTGTAGTTTTTGATAGGGTGACTAGTGTAGTATGCGTTCTGCTGTATAGTCATGTTTATCTGTTACAACACGGGTAGTTAATTAATTAGTTAGAACATTGTAAATACACTTTTTCTTGGTGTCTGTATGTGTTTTGTTTTCCACAGGCCATGGTGCTGATAACACCATTACACAGCAAACATGACCTGACACATCAACATGAAGGTATGGGAGTATCTGTGCTAATGTCTGTATAAGTAGTGTGTATCTATACGTAAGGCGCTATTTCAACCCCTCAACATGAGGGTATGGGAGTATCTGTGCTAATGTCTGTATAAGTAGTGTGTATCTATACGTAAGGCGCTATTTCTCTGGATTTTTGCTGGACACCTGGAGTATTTGTTGTGACATTAACATCAGCGCTAAATGTGCTGCTTGAGTCCAGACTAACATCAATACTGACTGTGTTGACTGTAATGTACACCCACCAGCCAGTTTATTAGGTACACCCATATAGTACCGGGTTCGTAACCCCTTTGCCTCCAGAACAGCCTGAATTCTTTGGAGCATGGATTGTACCTGTGGAAAACGTTTCACAGGGATGTTGGTCCAAGCTGATACGATAACATCACTCAGTTGCTGCAGATTGGACACCCCACTGCCATCAGCGGTACCGTTGACACCGAGCCGTTGACACCACCCCTGGTGGCATGTCTAGTTGGTATAATACTGTGTGTTGCCGTGAGTTCGTTTTGGACTTGGGGACTGTGAAGAGACCCCTGGTGGCATGTCTAGTTGGTATAATACTGTGTGTTGCCGTGAGTTCGTTTTGGACTTGGGGACTGTGAAGAGACCCCTGGTGGCATGTCTAGTTGGTATAATACTGTGTGTTGCCGTGAGTTCGTTTTGGACTTGGGGACTGTGATGAGACCCCTGGTGGCATGTCTAGTGGGGTATGTATGGGTGTCTGAAGAGACCCCTGGTGGCATGTCTAGTGGGGTATGTATGGGTGTCTGAAGAGACCCCTGGTGGCATGTCTAGTGGGGTATGTATGGGTGTCTGAAGAGACCCCTGGTGGCATGTCTAGTGGGGTATGTATGGGTGTCTGAAGAGACCCCTGGTGGCATGTCTAGTGGGGTATGTATGGGTATCTGAAGAGACCCCTGGTGGCATGTCTAGTGGGGTATGTATGTGTATCTGAGCTGAATGTTATTTGATAATGCAGACAATATGACATTTTCATCACAGTATTATTTCTCATAAAAACAATAAAGAGAAGCAGTTAATCTCTCGTCAACCCTCAACCAGGAAAGACTATCATTCATGTTGTTGATGTTACTTCTGCGTGTGCAGTTAAGGGCAAGGTGTGGTGCTTTATTTTCAGCCAGCTGAAGCTTTGCTGGGTCTTTCCTTGCTGCACTTGACCATATTTCTGGACTGTAATCAAGATGGGGAGTATACCAGAGCCTGAACCTAGATTTTTCTTTTTACAGACGTCTCTCCCCATCTTCAAAACAACTTTGCCAATGTGACTATGATAATTGACCATCCAATGTTACTCCTAGGAGTTTAGCTTCCTCAACTTGTTCAATGGTCACTCCCTTTTATGTACAACACCGGTTTAGGTCTTAGAGAATGTTTTGAACCAGGTACAATGCTTTTAGTCTGAGATGTATTTATTCATTATTAATTGACTGTAACTCCTTATTTAGAATCCCAGGTAGCTCGTTGGCATTGTGTAAACATCCTCGTACATCCGTCATTCTAGCTGCCTGTAAGAGTGTGTAAACATCCTCGTACATCCGTCATTCTAGCTGCCTGTAAGAGTGTGTAAACATCCTCGTACATCCGTCATTCTAGCTGCCTGTAAGAGTGTGTAAACATCCTCGTACATCCGTCATTCTAGCTGCCTGTAAGAGTGTGTAAACATCCTCGTACATCCGTCATTCTAGCTGCCTGTAAGAGTGTGTAAACATCCTCATACATCCGTCATTCTAGCTGCCTGTAAGAGTGTGTAAACATCCTCGTACATCCGTCATTCTAGCTGCCTGTAAGAGTGTGTAAACATCCTCGTACATCCGTCATTCTAGCTGCCTGTAAGAGTGTGTAAACATCCTCATACATCCGTCATACTAGCTGCCTGTAAGAGTGTGTAAACATCCTCATACATCCGTCATACTAGCTGCCTGTAAGAGTGTGTAAACATCCTCATACATCCGTCATTCTAGCTGCCTGTAAGAGTGTGTAAACATCCTCGTACATCCGTCATTCTAGCTGCCTGTAAGAGTGTGTAAACATCCTTATACATCCGTCATTCTAGCTGCCTGTAAGAGTGTGTAAACATCCTCGTACATCCGTCATTCTAGCTGCCTGTAAGAGTGTGTAAACATCCTTATACATCCGTCATTCTAGCTGCCTGTAAGAGTGTGTAAACATCCTCGTACATCCGTCATTCTAGCTGCCTGTAAGAGTGTGTAAACATCCTCGTACATCCGTCATTCTAACTGCCTGTAAGAGTGTGTAAACATCCTCGTACATCCGTCATTCTAGCTGCCTGTAAGAGTGTGTAAACATCCTTATACATCCGTCATTCTAGCTGCCTGTAAGAGTGTGTAAACATCCTTATACATCCGTCATTCTAGCTGCCTGTAAGAGTGTGTAAACATCCTTATACATCCGTCATTCTAGCTGCCTGTAAGAGTGTGTAAACATCCTCATACATCCGTCATTCTAGCTGCCTGTAAGAGTGTGTAAACATCCTCATACATCCGTCATTCTAGCTGCCTGTAAGACCAGCGGCAAATCATTTGTAAATCTGGAGAAGAGTAACGGCTCAAGGAAATTACCCTGAGGGACACCGCACTGTACAAATCTGATGTTAGAGAAGCTTCTATTAAAGAATACTCTCTGGGTTCTATTGATAAATAACCAACCATGTGATGACAGGAGGTGTAAAGATTTTTTTTGTTTGTAACTATTTATGATCAATAACATCAAAGGCTGCACTGAAATCTAACAATAACAGCTCCAACTATCATCATATTATCCATGTATTTTAACCAATCAGCAGTCATCTGAGTCAGTGCAGTGCAAGTGGAGTGTTCTCCTCTATACGTCTGGTGTTCAACCTTCCCAAGTTCTCTCACGTCACCCCGCTCCTCCGCTCTCTCCACTGGCTTCCAGTTGAAGCTCGCATCCGCTACAAGACCATGGTGCTTGCCTACGGAGCTGTGAGGGGAACGGCACCTCAGTACCTCCAGGCTCTGATCAGGCCCTACACCCAAACAAGGGCACTGCGTTCATCCACCTCTGGCCTGCTCGCCTCCCTACCACTGAGGAAGTACAGTTCCCGCTCAGCCCATTCAAAACTGTTCGCTGCTCTGGCCCCCCAATGGTGGAACAAACTCCGTCACGACGCCAGGACAGCGGAGTCAATCACCACCTTCCGGAGACACCTGAAACCCCACCTCTTTAAGGAATACCTAGGATAGGATAAGTAATCCTTCTCACCCCCCCCCTAAAAGATCTAGATGCACTATTGTAAAGTGGCTGTTCCACTGGATGTCATAAGGTGAATGCACCAATTTGTAAGTCGCTCTGGATAAGAGCGTCTGCTAAATGACTTAAATGTAAATGTATAAGCTGAAAGTTAGCGGTTAGCATTGTGTCGTCTCCATCTGTTTTACTAAGAACAGGCAGCAAACTGATTGGGAGGCTGTTGGGGCCAGCAAAGGGTGCTTTACTATTTTTAGGCAGTGGAAATCCTTTAGGTCCTTCCACGCCTGTGGACAGACACTCCTTTAGGCTTTGGTTAAAGATATGGTCAATAAGGGTGGCAATACAGTCAGCTACCATTATCTATAGTTTACCATCTAGGTTGTCTATACCTGGTGGTAATACAGTCTGCTACCATTCTCTATTGTTTACCCTCTAGGTTGTCTATACCTGGTGGTAATACAGTCTGCTACCATTCTCTATAGTTTACCATCTAGGTTTTCTATACCTGGTGGTAATACAGTCTGCTACCATTCTCTATAGTTTACCATCTAGGTTGTCTATACCTGGTGGTAATACAGTCTGCTACCATTCTCTATAGTTTACCATCTAGGTTGTCTATACCTGGTGGTAATACAGTCTGCTACCATTCTCTATTGTTTACCATCTAGGTTGTCTATACCTGGTGGTAATACAGTCTGCTACCATTCTCTATAGTTTACCATCTAGGTTATCTATACCTGGTGGTAATACAGTCTGCTACCATTCTCTATAGTTTACCATCTAGGTTGTCTATACCTGGTGGTAATACAGTCTGCTACCATTCTCTATAGTTTACCATCTAGGTTGTCTATACCTGGTGGTAATACAGTCTGCTACCATTCTCTATAGTTTACCATCTAGGTTATCTATACCTGGTGGTAATACAGTCTGCTACCATTCTCTATAGTTTACCATCTAGGTTATCTATACCTGGTGGTAATACAGTCTGCTACCATTCTCTATAGTTTACCATCTAGGTTGTCTATACCTGGTGGTAATACAGTCTGCTACCATTCTCTATTGTTTACCATCTAGGTTGTCTATACCTGGTGGTAATACAGTCTGCTACCATTCTCTATAGTTTACCATCTAGGTTATCTATACCTGGTGGTAATACAGTCTGCTACCATTCTCTATAGTTTACCCTCTAGGTTGTCTATACCTGGTGGTAATACAGTCTGCTACCATTCTCTATAGTTTACCCTCTAGGTTATCTATATATCTGGTGGTAATACAGTCTGCTACCATTCTCTATAGTTTACCCTCTAGGTTGTCTATACCTGGTGGTAATATAGTCTGCTACCATTCTCTATAGTTTACCCTCTAGGTTATCTATATATCTGGTGGTAATACAGTCTGCTACCATTCTCTATAGTTTACCCTATAGGTTATCTATATCTGGTGGTAATACAGTCTGCTACCATTCTCTATAGATTACCCTCTAGGTTGTCTGTACCTGGTGGCTCATCATTATTGATGGATAACAATAGGTTTTCCACCTCTTCCACACAAACGTGACCACATTCAGAACAGCGATCCTTCTCTTTCATTATTAGATATTTTCTACAAAACTATGATGGCTCACTGTTCAGTGTTGTCATTTCACTTGTCAGTTTGTCCACTTTCCCAGGGAAATCGTGATTGAAATGATTGGCCACGGCCAAAGTTTGTGTTGTAATGATCTACGCTATTCCAAAGGTTTTTCCCATTGTGTTTTATATAATTCATCCTTATTTGGTCATATCATTTCTTGTTGTTTTTGTGATTTTTGTTTTGTTTACATTTCTCAATTTACTGTATGTCAACCAATCAGCTGAGCAGCCTAACTTGTTTGGCATCTCTTTTGCATCATTTATTTGAACAATTGTTTTCATTTTTTAGAAGCTTCCTCTTGAGAGGACAGCGAGTTGCTAATCGGTCAATGTTCTGATCGGCGATAGACACGTGGAGACAAAATACGCGTGTGTGTTGACTGTCTTTACTGTGTTGACTGTCTTTACTGTGTTGACTGTCTTTACTGTGTTGACTATCTTTACTGTGTTGACTGGCTTTACTGTGTTGACTGGCTTTACTGTGTTGACTGGCTTTACTGTGTTGACTGGCTTTACTGTGTTGACTGTCTACTGTGTTGACTGGCTTGACTGTGTTGACTGTCTTTACTGTGTTGACTGGCTTTACTGTGTTGACTGGCTTTACTGTGTTGACTGGCTTTACTGTGTTGACTGTCTTTACTGTGCTGAATGTCTTTACTGTGTTGACTGGCTTTACTGTGTTGACTGGCTTTACTGTGTTGACTGGCTTTACTGTGTTGACTGTCTTTACTGTGTTGACTGGCTTTACTGTGTTGACTGTCGACTGTGTTGACTGTCGACTGTGTTGACTGTCTTTACTGTGTTGACTGTCTTTACTGTGCTGAATGTCTTTACTGTGTTGACTGGCTTTACTGTGTTGACTGGCTTTACTGTGTTGACTGGCTTTACTGTGTTGACTGTCTTTACTGTGTTGACTGTCTTTACTGTGTTGACTGGCTTTACTGTGTTGACTGGCTTTACTGTGTTGACTGTCGACTGTGTTGACTGTCTTTACTGTGTTGACTGGCTTTACTGTGTTGACTGTCGACTGTGTTGACTGGCTTGACTGTGTTGACTGTCTTTACTGTGTTGACTGGCTTTACTGTGTTGACTGTCTTTACTGTGTTGACTGGCTTTACTGTGTTGACTGTCTTTACTGTGCTGAATGTCTTTACTGTGTTGACTGGCTTTACTGTGTTGACTGGCTTTACTGTGTTGACTGTCGACTGTGTTGACTGTCGACTGTGTTGACTGTCTTTACTGTGTTGACTGTCTTTACTGTGTTGACTGGCTTTACTGTGTTGACTGTCGACTGTGTTGACTGTCTTTACTGTGTTGACTGTCTTTACTGTGTTGACTGTCTTTACTGGCTTGCTGTGTTGATGTCTTTACTGTGTTGACTGGCTTTACTGTGTTGACTGGCTTTACTGTGTTGACTGGCTTTACTGTGTTGACTGTTTTTACTGTGTTGACTGGCTTTACTGTGTTGACTGTCGACTGTGTTGACTGTCGACTGTGTTGACTGTCTTTACTGTGTTGACTGGCTTTACTGTGTTGACTGTCTTTACTGTGTTGACTGGCTTTACTGTGTTGACTGGCTTTACTGTGTTGACTGGCTTTACTGTGTTGACTGGCTTTACTGTGTTGACTGGCTTTACTGTGTTGACTGTCGACTGTGTTGACTGTCTTTACTGTGCTGAATGTCTTTAAAGTGTTGACTGTCTTTACTGTGTTGACTGTCTTGACTGTGTTGACTGTCTTTACTGTGTTGACTGTCTTGACAGTGTTGACTGTCTTTACTGTGTTGACTGTCTTTACTGTGTTGACTGTCTTTACTGTGTTGACTGTCTTGACAGTGTTGACTGTCTTTACTGTGTTGACTGTCTTTACTGTGTTGACTGTCTTGACAGTGTTGACTGTCTTTACTGTGTTGACTGGCTTTACTGTGTTGACTGTCTTTACTGTGTTGACTGGCTTTACTGTGTTGACTGGCTTTACTGTGTTGACTGTCTTTACTGTGTTGACTGGCTTTACTGTGTTGACTGTCTTTACTGTGTTGACTGGCTTTACTGTGTTGACTGTCTTTACTGTGTTGACTGGCTTTACTGTGTTGACTGGCTTTACTGTGTTGACTGGCTTTACTGTGTTGACTGGCTTTACTGTGTTGACTGGTTTTACTGTGTTGACTGTCTTTACAGTGTTGACTGTCTTTACTGTGTTGACTGTGTTGACTGGCTTTACTGTGTTGACTGGCTTTACAGTGTTGACTGTCTTTACTGTGTTGACTGTCTTTACTGTGTTGACTGTGTTGACTGGCTTTACTGTGTTGACTGGCTTTACTGTGTTGACTGGCTTTACTGTGTTGACTGGCTTTACTGTGTTGACTGTCTTTACTGTGTTGACTGGCTTTACTGTGTTGACTGTATTTACTGTGTTGACTGGCTTTACTGTGTTGACTGGCTTTACTGTGTTGACTGGCTTTACTGTGTTGACTGTCTTTGCTGTGTTGACTGTCTTTACAGTGTTGACTGTCTTTACTGTGTTGACTGTCTTTACAGTGTTGACTGTCTTTACTGTGTTGACTGTCTTTATTGTGTTGACTGTCTTTACAGTGTTGACTGTCTTTACTGTGTTGACTGTCTTTACTGTGTTGACTGTGTTGACTGGCTTTACTGTGTTGACTGGCTTTACAGTGTTGACTGTCTTTATTGTGTTGACTGTCTTTACTGTGTTGACTGTGTTGACTGGCTTTACTGTGTTGACTGGCTTTACTGTGTTGACTGGCTTTACTGTGTTGACTGTCTTTACTGTGTTGACTGTGTTGACTGGCTTTACTGTGTTGACTGGCTTTACTGTGTTGACTGGCTTTACTGTGTTGACTGGCTTGACTGTTTACTGTGTTGACTGGCTTTACTGTGTTGACTGGCTTTACTGTGTTGACTGTGTTGACTGGCTTTACAGTGTTGACTGGCTTTACTGTGTTGACTGGCTTTACTGTGTTGACTGTCTTTACTGTGTTGACTGGCTTTACTGTGTTGACTGTCTTTACTGTGTTGACTGTGTTGACTGGCTTTACTGTGTTGACTGTCTTTACTGTGTTGACTGGCTTTACTGTGTTGACTGTGTTGACTGGCTTTACTGTGTTGACTGGCTTTACTGTGTTGACTGGCTTTACTGTGTTGACTGGCTTTACTGTGTTGACTCTCTTGACTGTGTTGACTGTGATACTATGTTGACTGCCTTTACTGTGTTGACTGTGATTATATATTTGTTGACCTTGATGTCTATGTAGACTGCGATGACTGTGTTGTCTGTGTTGACTATACTGACTGTGTTGTCTGTGTTGACTATACTGACGGTGTTGTCTGTGTTGACTATACTGACGGTGTTGTCTGTATTGACTATACTGACGGTGTCTGTGTTGACTATACTGACGGTGTCTGTGTTGACTATACTGACGGTGTTGTCTGTATTGACTATACTGATGGTGTTGTCTGTGTTGACTATACTGACGGTGTTGTCTGTGTTGACTATACTGACGGTGTTGTCTGTATTGACTATACTGACGGTGTTGTCTGTATTGACTATACTGACGGTGTTGTCTGTATTGACTATACTGACGGTGTTGTCTGTATTGACTATACTGACGGTGTTGTCTGTATTGACTATACTGACGGTGTCTGTATTGACTATACTGACGGTGTTGTCTGTGTTGACTATACTGACGGTGTCTGTATTGACTATACTGACGGTGTTGTCTGTGTTGACTATACTGACGGTGTTGTCTGTATTGACTATACTGACGGTGCCTGTATTGACTATACTGATGGTGTTGTCTGTGTTGACTATACTGACGGTGTTGTCTGTATTGACTATACTGACGGTGTTGTCTGTATTGACTATACTGACGGTGTTGTCTGTGTTGACTATACTGATGGTGTTGTCTGTGTTGACTGTACTGACGGTGTTGTCTGTGTTCACTATACTGACGGTGTTGTCTGTGTTGACTATACTGACGGTGTTGTCTGTATTGACTATACTGACGGTGTTGTCTGTGTTGACTATACTGACGGTGTTGTCTGTATTGACTATACTGACGGTGTTGTCTGTGTTGACTATACTGACGGTGTCTGTGTTGACTATACTGACGGTGTTGTCTGTATTGACTATACTGACGGTGTTGTCTGTATTGACTATACTGACGGTGTTGTCTGTATTGACTATACTGACGGTGTTGTCTGTATTGACTATACTGACAGTGTCTGTATTGACTATACTGACGGTGTTGTCTGTGTTGACTATACTGACGGTGTTGTCTGTATTGACTATACTGACGGTGTTGTCTGTATTGACTATACTGACGGTGTTGTCTGTATTGACTATACTGACGGTGTTGTCTGTATTGACTATACTGACGGTGTTGTCTGTATTGCCTATACTGACGGTGTCTGTATTGACTATACTGACGGTGTTGTCTGTATTGACTATACTGACGGTGTTGTCTGTATTGACTATACTGACGGTGTCTGTATTGACTATACTGACGGTGTTGTCTGTGTTGACTATACTGACGGTGTTGTCTGTATTGACTATACTGACGGTGTTGTCTGTATTGACTATACTGACGGTGTTGTCTGTATTGACTATACTGACGGTGTTGTCTGTATTGACTATACTGACGGTGTTGTCTGTATTGACTATACTGACAGTGTTGTCTGTATTGACTATACTGACGGTGTTGTCTGTGTTGACTATACTGACGGTGTTGTCTGTATTGACTATACTGACGGTGTTGTCTGTATTGACTATACTGATGGTGTTGTCTGTATTGACTATACTGACAGTATTGTCTGTGTTGACTATACTGACGGTGTTGTCTGTATTGACTATACTGACGGTGTTGTCTGTGTTGACTATACTGATGGTGTCTGTATTGACTGTACTGACGGTGTTGTCTGTGTTGACTATACTGACGGTGTCTGTGTTGACTATACTGACGGTGTCTGTATTGACTATACTGACGGTGTTGTTTGTATTGACTATACTGACGGTGTTGTCTGTATTGACTATACTGACGGTGTTGTCTGTGTTGACTATACTGACGGTGTCTGTATTGACTATACTGACGGTGTCTGTATTGACTATACTGACGGTGTCTGTATTGACTATACTGACGGTGTTGTCTGTATTGACTATACTGACGGTGTTGTCTGTATTGACTATACTGACGGTGTCTGTATTGACTATACTGACGGTGTCTGTATTGACTATACTGACGGTGTTGTCTGTATTGACTATACTGACGGTGTTGTCTGTGTTGACTATACTGACGGTGTTGTCTGTGTTGACTATACTGACGGTGTTGTCTGTATTGACTATACTGACGGTGTCTGTATTGACTATACTGACGGTGTCTGTATTGACTATACTGACGGTGTTGTCTGTGTTAACTATACTGACGGTGTTGTCTGTGTTGACTATACTGACGGTGTTGTCTGTGTTGACTATACTGACGGTGTTGTCTGTGTTGACTATACTGACGGTGTTGTCTGTGTTGACTATACTGACGGTGTTGTCTGTGTTGACTATACTGACGGTGTTGTCTGTATTGACTATACTGACGGTGTTGTCTGTATTGACTATACTGACGGTGTTGTCTGTGTTGACTATACTGACGGTGTTGTCTGTGTTGACTATACTGACGGTGTTGTCTGTATTGACTATACTGACGGTGTCTGTATTGACTATACTGACGGTGTTGTCTGTGTTGACTATACTGACGGTGTTGTCTGTATTGACTATACTGACGGTGTTGTCTGTGTTGACTATACTGACGGTGTTGTCTGTGTTGACCATACTGACGGTGTTGTCTGTATTGACTATACTGACGGTGTTGTCTGTGTTGACTATACTGACAGTGTCTGTGTTGACTATACTGACGGTGTCTGTATTGACTATACTGACGGTGTTGTCTGTATTGACTATACTGACGGTGTTGTCTGTGTTGACTGTACTGATGGTGTTGTCTGTGTTGACTATACTGACGGTGTTGTCTGTATTGACTATACTGACGGTGTCTGTATTGACTATACTGACGGTGTTGTCTGTGTTGACTATACTGACGGTGTTGTCTGTGTTGACTGTACTGATGGTGTTGTCTGTGTTGACTATACTGACGGTGTTGTCTGTGTTGACTATACTGACGGTGTTGTCTGTGTTGACTATACTGACGGTGTTGTCTGTGTTGACTATACTGACGGTGTTGTCTGTATTGACTATACTGACGGTGTTGTCTATGTTGACTATACTGACGGTGTTGTCTGTGTTGACTATACTGACGGTGTTGTCTATGTTGACTATACTGACGGTGTTGTCTGTGTTAACTATACTGACGGTGTTGTCTGTGTTGACTATACTGACGGTGTTGTCTGTGTTGACTATACTGACGGTGTTGTCTGTGTTAACTATACAGACGGTGTTGTCTGTGTTGACTATACTGACGGTGTTGTCTGTGTTAACTATACAGACGGTGTTGTCTGTGTTGACTATACTGACGGTGTCTGTATTGACTATACTGACGGTGTTGTCTGTATTGACTATTTTGACAGTTGTGACTGTGTGGTCTGTGCTGACTGGATTGACTGTGCTTTTTGGTTCAGAGTATGCAGAAGTGGAGGCCCACAGTGAAGGCCTGCTGGCAGACAGTGATATAGCCAAGGAGACGGTGCCATCCCAGAGGCTAGAGCCAGGTGGAGGTCACAGCCAGCACCAGGGCCAATCGATCACTACCAGCCACAGCCAGGGGCACCAAGCCCGGGGGCACCAGGGGCACCAAGCCCGGGGGCACCAAGCCCAAGAGCAGGGCCAGGTCTCCACCATCACCAACATCTCCCTGGAGGAGCAGAAAGTGCTGCTGTCCCTGAATCGACTCAATCGTCGGCTGCAATGTGAGTACAACCCTGCAACGACCCCAACTTTGATCAAGCCTGTTACTGCCCGTGTCTAGGGACCCTAACCAGAGCCCAGAGTTTCCAGTGGTCTCGTCTCCACCCCCTACTCGCTCTCTGACATGATATTGTGATACATTGCAGATGTGCAGGCCTCAGCTGGAGGCAGCCCTGCAGACAAAGCTTTCCCGCGTGGTGAAGCGCCCTTTGTGAGTATCTCAGTGGTTCTGAAAGAATAAATGTTTGTACCAACACTTGTGATTGATTTGAATTAATTTGTTCGTTGTCTTTGAGTGTTGTTAAACATGACCGTTTCCTGTCTCCTCTCAGACAGAGGAAGGGACGGGTGCTGCCCACCGTAAACACCGCACGGTCTCCACCGACAACCGCCCGAGAACCCAGAGGAGATTCTGACACAACGGTCCAATATGGCCGCCTGAATGTCACTCTGTCAGCTTGTGCTTCACTCCAACCTTATACACACACTGCTGTTTATCTTTATAATGACCCTCCCCGAGTTTCAGCACCACCACTAACTCTCTCTGCTGGGATGAAGACTTCACAACCCAGGACTGTGAATAAGTCCATTATCAAATTACAGTACTTATATTGACTTATTTACACATTATAGTTTCAGTCTTATATACAGCCAGGCTTTGCTATTTCGTTTTGGCCTTTAATTGATAGAGATTATTTTTGTATTAAATAAATATATTTATTTTCCCGAAAAATTGTGCGGTGTGTGTGTGTACATATTGTACACAATGATTGTACACAATGTATTGTGTATCGTATTGGTATCATTGTATTGTACACAATGACACCAATAGGATTGTATACTGATGTGTGTCAGTGTGTAAACTAATCTTGATAATGATAAAGCAAAATAAAGTCATTCTGTCCTCACGTTTAGTTTTGTTCCGTGTCTGAAAGGTGACGTAGGCGCCGTTTGTTAGGGATTGTCCTCTAGGGGGGGTCACAAGTTACCTCTTGTCTAAAGGATGTTCATAAGATGTGAAACCCGTTTGTGTGATGCAACGTCAACAGTCTTTTCAATAACATTCAATTCAACTTGATCACAGGTGTGTTGATTGTTGTTGGGTGCCAGTTGATCACAGGTGTGTTGATTGTTGTTGGGGGCCAGTTGATCACAGGTGTGTTGATTGTTGTTGGGGGCCAGTTGATCACAGGTGTGTTGATTGTTGTTGGGGGCCAGTTGATCACAGGTGTGTTGATTGTTGTTGGGGGCCAGTTGATCACAGGTGTGTTGATTGTTGTTGGGTGCCAGTTGATCACAGGTGTGTTGATTGTTGTTGGGTGCCAGTTGATCACAGGTGTGTTGATTGTTGTTGGGTGCCAGTTGATCACAGGTGTGTTGATTGTTGTTGGGGGCCAGTTGATCACAGGTGTGTTGATTGTTGTTGGGGGCCAGTTGATCACAGGTGTGTTGATTGTTGTTGGGGGCCAGTTGATCACAGGTGTGTTGATTGTTGTTGGGTGCCAGTTGATCACAGGTGTGTTGATTGTTGTTGGGGGCCAGTTGATCACAGGTGTGTTGATTGTTGTTGGGGGCCAGTTGATCACAGGTGTGTTGATTGTTGTTGGGTGCCAGTTGATCACAGGTGTGTTGATTGTTGTTGGGGGCCAGTTGATCACAGGTGTGTTGATTGTTGTTGGGGGCCAGTTGATCACAGGTGTGTGTGTTGATTGTTGTTGGGTGCCAGTTGATCACAGGTGTGTGTGTTGATTGTTGTTGGGTGCCAGTTGATCACAGGTGTGTGTGTTGATTGTTGTTGGGGGCCAGTTGATCACAGGTGTGTTGATTGTTGTTGGGGGCCAGTTGATCACAGGTGTGTTGATTGTTGTTGGGTGCCAGTTGATCACAGGTGTGTGTGTTGATTGTTGTTGGGTGCCAGTTGATCACAGGTGTGTGTGTTGATTGTTGTTGGGGGCCAGTTGATCACAGGTGTGTTGATTGTTGTTGGGTGCCAGTTGATCACAGGTGTGTTGATTGTTGTTGGGGGCCAGTTGATCACAGGTGTGTTGATTGTTGTTGGGTGCCAGTTGATCACAGGTGTGTTGATTGTTGTTGGGTGCCAGTTGATCACAGGTGTGTTGATTGTTGTTGGGTGCCAGTTGATCACAGGTGTGTTGATTGTTGTTGGGGGCCAGTTGATCACAGGTGTGTTGATTGTTGTTGGGGGCCAGTTGATCACAGGTGTGTTGATTGTTGTTGGGTGCCAGTTGATCACAGGTGTGTTGATTGTTGTTGGGTGCCAGTTGATCACAGGTGTGTTGATTGTTGTTGGGTGCCAGTTGATCACAGGTGTGTTGATTGTTGTTGGGGGCCAGTTGATCACAGGTGTGTTGATTGTTGTTGGGGGCCAGTTGATCACAGGTGTGTTGATTGTTGTTGGGGGCCAGTTGATCACAGGTGTGTGTGTTGATTGTTGTTGGGTGCCAGTTGATCACAGGTGTGTGTTGATTGTTGTTGGGTGCCAGTTGATCACAGGTGTGTGTGTTGATTGTTGTTGGGGGCCAGTTGATCACAGGTGTGTTGATTGTTGTTGGGGGCCAGTTGATCACAGGTGTGTTGATTGTTGTTGGGTGCCAGTTGATCACAGGTGTGTGTGTTGATTGTTGTTGGGTGCCAGTTGATCACAGGTGTGTGTGTTGATTGTTGTTGGGGGCCAGTTGATCACAGGTGTGTTGATTGTTGTTGGGTGCCAGTTGATCACAGGTGTGTGTGTTGATTGTTGTTGGGGGCCAGTTGATCACAGGTGTGTGTGTTGATTGTTGTTGGGGGCCAGTTGATCACAGGTGTGTTGATTGTTGTTGGGTGCCAGTTGATCACAGGTGTGTTGATTGTTGTTGGGTGCCAGTTGATCACAGGTGTGTTGATTGTTTGTGGGGGCCAGTTGATCACAGGTGTGTTGATTGTTGTTGGGGGCCAGTTGATCACAGGTGTGTTGATTGTTGTTGGGGGCCAGTTGATCACAGGTGTGTGTGTTGATTGTTGTTGGGGGCCAGTTGATCACAGGTGTGTTGATTGTTGTTGGGTGCCAGTTGATCACAGGTGTGTTGATTGTTGTTGGGGGCCAGTTGATCACAGGTGTGTTGATTGTTGTTGGGGGCCAGTTGATCACAGGTGTGTGTTGATCACAGGTGTGTTGATTGTTGTTGGTTGTGCCAGTTGATCACAGGTGTGTGTGTTGATTGTTGTTGGGGGCCAGTTGATCACAGGTGTGTGTGTTGATTGTTGTTGGGGGCCAGTTGATCACAGGTGTGTTGATTGTTGTTGGGTGCCAGTTGATCACAGGTGTGTGTGTTGATTGTTGTTGATTGGGGCCAGTTGATCACAGGTGTGTTGATTGTTGTTGGGGCCAGTTGATCACAGGTGTGTGTGTCACAGGTGATTGATTGTTGTTGGGGCCAGTTGATCACAGGTGTGTTGATTGTTGTTGGGTGCCAGTTGATCACAGGTGTGTTGATTGTTGTTGGGGGCCAGTTGATCACAGGTGTGTGTGTTGATTGTTGTTGGGGGCCAGTTGATCACAGGTGTGTTGATTGTTGTTGGGGGCCAGTTGATCACAGGTGTGTTGATTGTTGTTGGGGGCCAGTTGATCACAGGTGTGTTGATTGTTGTTGGGTGCCAGTTGATCACAGGTGTGTTGATTGTTGTTGGGGGCCAGTTGATCACAGGTGTGTTGATTGTTGTTGGGGGCCAGTTGATCACAGGTGTGTTGATTGTTGTTGGGTGCCAGTTGATCACAGGTGTGTTGATTGTTGTTGGGGGCCAGTTGATCACAGGTGTGTGTTGATTGTTGTTGGGGGCCAGTTGATCACAGGTGTGTTGATTGTTGTTGGGTGCCAGTTGATCACAGGTGTGTTGATTGATTGTTGTTGGGGCCAGTTGATCACAGGTGTGTTGATTGTTGTTGGGGGCCAGTTGATCACAGGTGTGTTGATTGTTGTTGGGGGCCAGTTGATCACAGGTGTGTTGATTGTTGTTGGGTGCCAGTTGATCACAGGTGTGTTGATTGTTGTTGGGGGCCAGTTGATCACAGGTGTGTTGATTGTTGTTGGGTGCCAGTTGATCACAGGTGTGTGTTGTTGATTGTTGTCACAGGTGTGGGATTGTTGTTGGGTGCCAGTTGATCACAGGTGTGTTGATTGTTGTTGGGTGCCAGTTGATCACAGGTGTGTGTGTTGATTGTTGTTGGGGGCCAGTTGATCACAGGTGTGTTGATTGTTGTTGGGTGCCAGTTGATCACAGGTGTGTTGATTGTTGTTGGGGGCCAGTTGATCACAGGTGTGTTGATTGTTGTTGGGGGCCAGTTGATCACAGGTGTGTTGATTGTTGTTGGGTGCCAGTTGATCACAGGTGTGTTGATTGTTGTTGGGTGCCAGTTGATCACAGGTGTGTTGATTGTTGTTGGGTGCCAGTTGATCACAGGTGTGTGTGTTGATTGTTGTTGGGTGCCAGTTGATCACAGGTGTGTTGATTGTTGTTGGGTGCCAGTTGATCACAGGTGTGTTGATTGTTGTTGGGGGCCAGTTGATCACAGGTGTGTTGATTGTTGTTGGGTGCCAGTTGATCACAGGTGTGTTGATTGTTGTTGGGTGCCAGTTGATCACAGGTGTGTTGATTGTTGTTGGGGGCCAGTTGATCACAGGTGTGTTGATTGTTGTTGGGTGCCAGTTGATCACAGGTGTGTTGATTGTTGTTGGGGGCCAGTTGATCACAGGTGTGTTGATTGTTGTTGGGTGCCAGTTGATCACAGGTGTGTTGATTGTTGTTGGGGGCCAGTTGATCACAGGTGTGTTGATTGTTGTTGGGTGCCAGTTGATCACAGGTGTGTTGATTGTTGTTGGGGGCCAGTTGATCACAGGTGTGTTGATTGTTGTTGGGTGCCAGTTGATCACAGGTGTGTTGATTGTTGTTGGGGGCCAGTTGATCACAGGTGTGTTGATTGTTGTTGGGTGCCAGTTGATCACAGGTGTGTTGATTGTTGTTGGGTGCCAGTTGATCACAGGTGTGTTGATTGTTGTTGGGGGCCAGTTGATCACAGGTGTGTTGATTGTTGTTGGGTGCCAGTTGATCACAGGTGTGTTGATTGTTGTTGGGTGCCAGTTGATCACAGGTGTGTTGATTGTTGTTGGGTGCCAGTTGATCACAGGTGTGTTGATTGTTGTTGGGTGCCAGTTGATCACAGGTGTGTTGATTGTTGTTGGGGGCCAGTTGATCACAGGTGTGTTGATTGTTGTTGGGTGCCAGTTGATCACAGGTGTGTTGATTGTTGTTGGGTGCCAGTTGATCACAGGTGTGTTGATTGTTGTTGGGTGCCAGTTGATCACAGGTGTGTTGATTGTTGTTGGGGGCCAGTTGATCACAGGTGTGTTGATTGTTGTTGGGTGCCAGTTGATCACAGGTGTGTTGATTGTTGTTGGGGGCCAGTTGATCACAGGTGTGTTGATTGTTGTTGGGTGCCAGTTGATCACAGGTGTGTTGATTGTTGTTGGGGGCCAGTTGATCACAGGTGTGTTGATTGTTGTTGGGGGCCAGTTGATCACAGGTGTGTTGATTGTTGTTGGGTGCCAGTTGATCACAGGTGTGTTGATTGTTGTTGGGGGCCAGTTGATCACAGGTGTGTTGATTGTTGTTGGGTGCCAGTTGATCACAGGTGTGTTGATTGTTGTTGGGGCCAGTTGATCACAGGTGTGTTGATTGTTGTTGGGTGCCAGTTGATCACAGGTGTGTTGATTGTTGTTGGGGGCCAGTTGATCACAGGTGTGTTGATTGTTGTTGGGTGCCAGTTGATCACAGGTGTGTTGATTGTTGTTGGGGGCCAGTTGATCACAGGTGTGTTGATTGTTGTTGGGGCCAGTTGATCACAGGTGTGTTGATTGTTGTTGGGGCCAGTTGTCACAGGTGTTTGATTGTTGCCAGTTGATCACAGGTGTGTTGATTGTTGTTGGGGGCCAGTTGATCACAGGTGTGTTGATTGTTGTTGGGGCCAGTTGATCACAGGTGTGTTGATTGTTGTTGGGGGCCAGTTGATCACAGGTGTGTTGATTGTTGTTGGGTGCCAGTTGATCACAGGTGTGTTGATTGTTGTTGGGGCCAGTTGATCACAGGTGTGTTGATTGTTGTTGGGTGCCAGTTGATCACAGGTGTGTTGATTGTTGTTGGGGGCCAGTTGATCACAGGTGTGTTGATTGTTGTTGGGTGCCAGTTGATCACAGGTGTGTTGATTGTTGTTGGGGGCCAGTTGATCACAGGTGTGTTGATTGTTGTTGGGGGCCAGTTGATCACAGGTGTGTTGATTGTTGTTGGGGGCCAGTTGATCACAGGTGTGTTTGATTGTTGATTGTTGTTGGGGCCAGTTGATCACAGGTGTGTTGATTGTTGTTGGCCAGTTGATCACAGGTGTGTTGATTGTTGTTGGGTGCCAGTTGATCACAGGTGTGTTGATTGTTGTTGGGGCCAGTTGATCACAGGTGTGTTGATTGTTGTTGGGTGCCAGTTGATCACAGGTGTGTTGATTGTTGTTGGGGGCCAGTTGATCACAGGTGTGTTGATTGTTGTTGGGTGCCAGTTGATCACAGGTGTGTTGATTGTTGTTGGGTGCCAGTTGATCACAGGTGTGTTGATTGTTGTTGGGGCCAGTTGATCACAGGTGTGTTGATTGTTGTGTTGATTGGGGCCAGTTGATCACAGGTGTGTTGATTGTTGTTGGGGCCAGTTGATCACAGGTGTGTGTGTTGATTGTTGTTGGGTGCCAGTTGATCACAGGTGTGTTGTTGATTGTTGTTGGGTGCCAGTTGATCACAGGTGTGTTGTTGTGTTGATTGTTGTTGGGTGCCAGTTGATCACAGGTGTGTTGATTGTTGTTGGGGCCAGTTGATCACAGGTGTCACAGGTGTGTTGATTGTTGTTGGGGGCCAGTTGATCACAGGTGTGTGTGTTGTTGGGTGCCATTGTTGTTGGGTGCCAGTTGATCACAGGTGTGTGTGTTGATTGTTGTTGGGGGCCAGTTGATCACAGGTGTGTTGATTGTTGTTGGGTGCCAGTTGATCACAGGTGTGTTGATTGTTGTTGGGGGCCAGTTGATCACAGGTGTGTTGATTGTTGTTGGGGGCCAGTTGATCACAGGTGTGTTGATTGTTGTTGGGGGCCAGTTGATCACAGGTGTGTTGATTGTTGTTGGGGGCCAGTTGATCACAGGTGTGTTGATTGTTGTTGGGTGCCAGTTGATCACAGGTGTGTTGATTGTTGTTGGGGGCCAGTTGATCACAGGTGTGTTGATTGCTGTTGGGTGCCAGTTGATCACAGGTGTGTTGATTGTTGTTGGGGTGCCAGTTGATCACAGGTGTGTTGATTGTTGTTGGGTGCCAGTTGATCACAGGTGTGTTGATTGTTGTTGGGTGCCAGTTGATCACAGGTGTGTTGATTGTTGTTGGGGGCCAGTTGATCACAGGTGTGTTGATTGTTGTTGGGGGCCAGTTGATCACAGGTGTGTTGATTGTTGTTGGGGGCCAGTTGATCACAGGTGTGTTGATTGTTGTTGGGGGCCAGTTGATCACAGGTGTGTGTGTTGATTGTTGTTGGGTGCCAGTTGATCACAGGTGTGATTGTTGTTGTGTTGATTGTTGTTGATTGTTGTTGCCAGTTGATCACAGGTGTGTGTGTTTGATTGTTGTTGGGTGCCAGTTGATCACAGGTGTGTTGATTGTTGTTGGGGGCCAGTTGATCACAGGTGTGTTGATTGTTGTTGGGGGCCAGTTGATCACAGGTGTGTTGATTGTTGTTGGGGCCAGTTGATCACAGGTGTGTTGATTGTTGTTGGGTGCCAGTTGATCACAGGTGTGTTGATTGTTGTTGGGTGCCAGTTGATCACAGGTGTGTTGATTGTTGTTGGGGGCCAGTTGATCACAGGTGTGTTGATTGTTGTTGGGGGCCAGTTGATCACAGGTGTGTTGATTGTTGTTGGGTGCCAGTTGATCACAGGTGTGTTGATTGTTGTTGGGTGCCAGTTGATCACAGGTGTGTTGATTGTTGTTGGGTGATCACAGTTGATCACAGGTGTGTTGATTGTTGTTGGGGGCCAGTTGATCACAGGTGTGTTGATTGTTGTTGGGGGCCAGTTGATCACAGGTGTGTTGATTGTTGTTGGGGCCAGTTGATCACAGGTGTGTTGATTGTTGTTGGGTGCCAGTTGATCACAGGTGTGTGTGTTGATTGTTGTTGGGTGCCAGTTGATCACAGGTGTGTTGTTGTTGGGTGCCATTGTTGTTGGGGGCCAGTTGATCACAGGTGTGTTGATTGTTGTTGGGTGCCAGTTGATCACAGGTGTGTTGATTGTTGTTGGGGCCAGTTGATCACAGGTGTGTTGATTGTTGTTGGGTGCCAGTTGATCACAGGTGTGTGTGTTGATTGTTGTTGGGTGCCAGTTGATCACAGGTGTGTGTGTTGATTGTTGTTGGGGGCCAGTTGATCACAGGTGTGTTGATTGTTGTTGGGTGCCAGTTGATCACAGGTGTGTTGATTGTTGTTGGGGGCCAGTTGATCACAGGTGTGTTGATTGTTGTTGGGTGCCAGTTGATCACAGGTGTGTTGATTGTTGTTGGGTGCCAGTTGATCACAGGTGTGTTGATTGTTGTTGGGTGCCAGTTGATCACAGGTGTGTTGATTGTTGTTGGGTGCCAGTTGATCACAGGTGTGTTGATTGTTGTTGGGGGCCAGTTGATCACAGGTGTGTTGATTGTTGTTGGGGGCCAGTTGATCACAGGTGTGTGTGTTGATTGTTGTTGGGGGCCAGTTGATCACAGGTGTGTTGATTGTTGTTGGGGCCAGTTGATCACAGGTGTGTTGATTGTTGTTGGGGGCCAGTTGATCACAGGTGTGTTGATTGTTGTTGGGGCCAGTTGATCACAGGTGTGTTGATTGTTGTTGGGGTTGGCCAGTTGATCACAGGTGTGTTGATTGTTGTTGGGGGCCAGTTGATCACAGGTGTGTTGATTGTTGTTGGGGGCCAGTGATCACAGTTGATCACAGGTGTGTTGATTGTTGTTGGGTGCCAGTTGATCACAGGTGTGTTGATTGTTGTTGGGTGCCAGTTGATCACAGGTGTGTTGTGTTGATTGTTGTTGGGGGGCCAGTTGATCACAGGTGTGTTGTTGATTGTTGTTGGGGCCAGTTGATCACAGGTGTGTTGATTGTTGTTGGGTGCCAGTTGATCACAGGTGTGTTGTTGTTGGGGCCAGTTGATTGTTGTTGGGGGGGCCAGTTGATCACAGGTGTGTTGATTGTTGTTGGGTGCCAGTTGATCACAGGTGTGTTGATTGTTGTTGGGGGCCAGTTGATCACAGGTGTGTTGATTGTTTGATCACAGGTGTGTTGATTGTTGTTGGGTGCCAGTTGATCACAGGTGTGTTGATTGTTGTTGGGGGCCAGTTGATCACAGGTGTGTTGTTGATTGTTGTTGGGGGCCAGTTGATCACAGGTGTGTTGATTGTTGTTGGGTGCCAGTTGATCACACAGGTGTGTTGATTGTTGTTGGGGGCCAGTTGATCACAGGTGTGTTGATTGTTGTTGGGTGCCAGTTGATCACAGGTGTGTTGATTGTTGTTGGGGGCCAGTTGATCACAGGTGTGTTGATTGTTGTTGGGTGCCAGTTGATCACAGGTGTGTTGATTGTTGTTGGGGGCCAGTTGATCACAGGTGTGTTGATTGTTGTTGGGTGCCAGTTGATCACAGGTGTGTTGATTGTTGTTGGGGGCCAGTTGATCACAGGTGTGTTGATTGTTGTTGGGTGCCAGTTGATCACAGGTGTGTTGATTGTGTGTTGGGTTGTTGGGGGCAGTTGATCACAGGTGTGTGTGTTGATTGTTGTTGGGGGCCAGTTGATCACAGGTGTGTTGATTGTTGTTGGGTGCCAGTTGATCACAGGTGTGTTGATTGTTGAGTTGATCACAGGTGTTGTTGATTGTTGTTGGGGGCCAGTTGATCACAGGTGTGTTGATTGTTGTTGGGTTGATCACAGGTGTGTTGATCAGTTGATCACAGGTGTGTGTGTTGATTGTTGTTGGGGGCCAGTTGATCACAGGTGTGTTGATTGTTGTTGGGTGCCAGTTGATCACAGGTGTGTTGATTGTTGTTGGGGCCAGTTGATCACAGGTGTGTTGATTGTTGTTGGGGGCCAGTTGATCACAGGTGTGTTGATTGTTGTTGGGTGCCAGTTGATCACAGGTGTGTTGATTGTTGTTGGGGGCCAGTTGATCACAGGTGTGTTGATTGTTGTTGGGTGCCAGTTGATCACAGGTGTTGTGTTGATTGTTGTTGGGTGCCAGTTGATCACAGGTGTGTTGATTGTTGTTGGGTGCCAGTTGATCACAGGTGTGTTGATTGTTGTTGGGGCCAGTTGATCACAGGTGTGTTGATTGTTGTTGGGTGCCAGTTGATCACAGGTGTGTTGATTGTTGTTGGGGGCCAGTTGATCACAGGTGTGTTGATTGTTGTTGGGTTGCCAGTTGATCACAGGTGTGTTGATTGTTGTTGGGGGCCAGTTGATCACAGGTGTGTTGTGATTGTTGTTGGGTGCCAGTTGATCACAGGTGTGTTGATTGTTGTTGGGTGCCAGTTGATCACAGGTGTGTTGATTGTTGTTGGGGGCCAGTTGATCACAGGTGTGTTGATTGTTGTTGGGTGCCAGTTGATCACAGGTGTGTTGATTGTTGTTGGGTGCCAGTTGATCACAGGTGTGTTGATTGTTGTTGGGTGCCAGTTGATCACAGGTGTGTTGATTGTTGTTGGGTGCCAGTTGATCACAGGTGTGTTGATTGTTGTTGGGGGCCAGTTGATCACAGGTGTGTTGATTGTTGTTGGGTGATCCAGTTGATCACCAGGTCACAGTGTGTGATTGTTGTTGGGGGCCAGTTGATCACAGGTGTGTTGATTGTTGTTGGGTGCCAGTTGATCACAGGTGTGTTGATTGTTGTTGGGGGCCAGTTGATCACAGGTGTGTTGATTGTTGTTGGGTGCCAGTTGATCACAGGTGTGTTGATTGTTGTTGGGGGCCAGTTGATCACAGGTGTGTTGATTGTTGTTGGGTTGTTGTTGGGTGCCAGTTGATCACAGGTGTGTTGATTGTTGTTGGGGGCCAGTTGATCACAGGTGTGTTGATTGTTGTTGGGGGCCAGTTGATCACAGGTGTGTTGATTGTTGTTGGGGGATCACAGTTGATCACAGGTGTGTTGATTGTTGTTGGGGGCCAGTTGATCACAGGTGTGTTGATTGTTGTTGGGGGCCAGTTGATCACAGGTGTGTTGATTGTTGTTGGGGGCCAGTTGATCACAGGTGTGTTGATTGTTGTTGGGGGCCAGTTGATCACAGGTGTGTTGATTGTTGTTGGGGGCCAGTTGATCACAGGTGTGTTGATTGTTGTTGGGGCCAGTTGATCACAGGTGTGTTGATTGTTGTTGGGTGCCAGTTGATCACAGGTGTGTTGATTGTTGTTGGGGGCCAGTTGATCACAGGTGTGTTGATTGTTGTTGGGGGCCAGTTGATCACAGGTGTGTTGATTGTTGTTGGGTGCCAGTTGATCACAGGTGGGTGTTGATTGTTGTTGGGGGCCAGTTGATTGTTGTTGGGGTTGGGTTGCCAGTTGATCACAGGTGTGTTGATTGTTGTTGGGTGCCAGTTGATCACAGGTGTGTTGATTGTTGTTGGGGGCCAGTTGATCACAGGTGTGTTGATTGTTGTTGGGTGCCAGTTGATCACAGGTGTGTTGATTGTTGTTGGGTGCCAGTTGATCACAGGTGTGTTGATTGTTGTTGGGGGCCAGTTGATCACAGGTGTGTTGATTGTTGTTGGGTGCCAGTTGATCACAGGTGTGTTGATTGTTGTTGGGGGCCAGTTGATCACAGGTGTGTTGATTGTTGTTGGGTGCCAGTTGATCACAGGTGTGTTGATTGTTGTTGGGGGCCAGTTGATCACAGGTGTGTTGATTGTTGTTGGGGGCCAGTTGATCACAGGTGTGTTGATTGTTGTTGGGGGATCCAGTTGATTGTTGTTGGGGGCAGGTCACAGGTGTTGATTGTTGTTGGGTGCCAGTTGATCACAGGTGTGTTGATTGTTGTTGGGGGCCAGTTGATCACAGGTGTTGTGTTGATTGTTGTTGGGTTGGGGCCAGTTGATCACAGGTGTGTTGATTGTTGTTGGGGGCCAGTTGATCACAGGTGTGTTGATTGTTGTTGGGGGCCAGTTGATCACAGGTGTGTTGATTGTTGTTGGGGCCAGTTGATCACAGGTGTGTTGATTGTTGTTGTGATCACAGGTGTGTTGATTGTTGTTGGGGCCAGTTGATCACAGGTGTGTTGATTGTTGTTGGGGCCAGTTGATCACAGGTGTGTTGATTGTTGTTGGGGGCCAGTTGATCACAGGTGTGTTGATTGTTGTTGGGGGCCAGTTGATCACAGGTGTGTTGATTGTTGTTGGGTGCCAGTTGATCACAGGTGTGTTGATTGTTGTTGGGTGCCAGTTGATCACAGGTGTGTTGATTGTTGTTGGGGCCAGTTGATCACAGGTGTGTTGATTGTTGTTGGGGCCAGTTGATCACAGGTGTGTGTTGATTGTTGTTGGGGGCCAGTTGATCACAGGTGTGTTGATTGTTGTTGGGGGCCAGTTGATCACAGGTGTGTTGATTGTTGTTGGGTGCCAGTTGATCACAGGTGTGTGTTGATTGTTGTTGGGGGCCAGTTGATCACAGGTGTGTTGATTGTTGTTGGGGGCCAGTTGATCACAGGTGTGTTGATTGTTGTTTGTTGGGGCCAGTTGATCACAGGTGTGTTGATTGTTGTTGGGGGCCAGTTGATCACAGGTGTGTTGATTGTTGTTGGGGGCCAGTTGATCACAGGTGTGTTGATTGTTGTTGGGGGCCAGTTGATCACAGGTGTGTGATTGTTGTTGGGGCCAGTTGATCACAGGTGTGTTGATTGTGTTGGGGGCCAGTTGATCACAGGTGTGTTGATTGTTGTTGGGTGCCAGTTGATCACAGGTGTGTGTGTTGATTGTTGTTGGGGCCAGTTGATCACAGGTGTGTTGATTGTTGTTGGGTGCCAGTTGATCACAGGTGTGTTGATTGTTGTTGGGGGCCAGTTGATCACAGGTGTGTGTGTTGATTGTTGTTGGGTGCCAGTTGATCACAGGTGTGTGTTGTTGATTGTTGTTGGGTGCCAGTTGATCACAGGTGTGTTGATTGTTGTTGGGGGCCAGTTGATCACTGGTGGTGTGTGTGTTGATTGTTGTTGGGGGCCAGTTGATCACAGGTGTGTTGATTGTTGTTGGGGCCAGTTGATCACAGGTGTGTTGATTGTTGTTGGGGGCCAGTTGATCACAGGTGTGTTGATTGTTGTTGGGGGCCAGTTGATCACAGGTGTGTTGATTGTTGTTGGGTGCCAGTTGATCACAGGTGTGTTGATTGTTGTTGGGGGCCAGTTGATCACAGGTGTGTTGATTGTTGTTGGGGGCCAGTTGATCACAGGTGTGTGTGTTGATTGTTGTTGGGTGCCAGTTGATCACAGGTGTGTTGATTGTTGTTGGGTGCCAGTTGATCACAGGTGTGTTGATTGTTGTTGGGGGCCAGTTGGTGTGTTGATCACAGTTGTCACAGTGTTGATTGTTGTTGGGTGCCAGTTGATCACAGGTGTGTTGATTGTTGTTGGGTGCCAGTTGATCACAGGTGTGTTGATTGTTGTTGGGGGCCAGTTGATCACAGGTGTGTTGATTGTTGTTGGGTGCCAGTTGATCACAGGTGTGTTGATTGTTGTTGGGTGCCAGTTGATCACAGGTGTGTTGATTGTTGTTGGGTGCCAGTTGATCACAGGTGTGTTGATTGTTGTTGGGGGCCAGTTGATCACAGGTGTGTTGATTGTTGTTGGGTGCCAGTTGATCACAGGTGTGTTGATTGTTGTTGGGGGCCAGTTGATCACAGGTGTGTTGATTGTTGTTGGGTGCCAGTTGATCACAGGTGTGTTGATTGTTGTTGGGGGCCAGTTGATCACAGGTGTGTTGATTGTTGTTGGGGGCCAGTTGATCACAGGTGTGTTGATTGTTGTTGGGTGCCAGTTGATCACAGGTGTGTTGATTGTTGTTGGGGGCCAGTTGATCACAGGTGTGTTGATTGTTGTTGTTGGGGCCAGTTGATCACAGGTGTGTTGATTGTTGTTGGGGGCCAGTTGATCACAGGTGTGTTGATTGTTGTTGGGTGCCAGTTGATCACAGGTGTGTTGATTGTTGTTGTGTGCCAGTTGATCACAGGTGTTTGTGCCAGTTGATCACAGGTGTGTTGATTGTTGTTGGGTGCCAGTTGATCACAGGTGTGTTGATTGTTGTTGGGTGCCAGTTGATCACAGGTGTGTTGATTGTTGTTGGGTGCCAGTTGATCACAGGTGTGTTGATTGTTGTTGGGGGCCAGTTGATCACAGGTGTGTTGATTGTTGCTGGGTGCCAGTTGATCACAGGTGTGTTGATTGTTGTTGGGGGCCAGTTGATCACAGGTGTGTGGGTTGATTGTTGTTGGGGGCCAGTTGATCACAGGTGTGTGTGTTGATTGTTGTTGGGGGCCAGTTGATCACAGGTGTGTTGATTGTTGTTGGGGGCCAGTTGATCACAGGTGTGTTGATTGTTGTTGGGTGCCAGTTGATCACAGGTGTGTTGATTGTTGTTGGGGGTTGATTGTTGTTGGGGGCAGTTGATCACAGGTGTGTTGATTGTTGTTGGGTGCCAGTTGATCACAGGTGTGTTGATTGTTGTTGGGGGCCAGTTGATCACAGGTGTGTGTGTTGATTGTTGTTGGGGGCCAGTTGATCACAGGTGTGTGTGTTGATTGTTGTTGGGGGCCAGTTGATCACAGGTGTGTTGATTGTTGTTGGGGGCCAGTTGATCACAGGTGTGTTGATTGTTGTTGGGTGCCAGTTGATCACAGGTGTGTTGATTGTTGTTGGGGGCCAGTTGATCACAGGTGTGTTGATTGTTGTTGGGGGCCAGTTGATCACAGGTGTGTTGATTGTTGTTGGGTGCCAGTTGATCACAGGTGTGTTGATTGTTGTTGGGGGCCAGTTGATCACAGGTGTGTTGATTGTTGTTGGGGGCCAGTTGATCACAGGTGTGTTGATTGTTGTTGGGGGCCAGTTGATCACAGGTGTGTTGATTGTTGTTGGGGGCCAGTTGATCACAGGTGTGTTGATTGTTGTTGGGGGCCAGTTGATCACAGGTGTGTTGATTGTTGTTGGGGGCCAGTTGATCACAGGTGTGTGTGTTGATTGTTGTTGGGGGCCAGTTGATCACAGGTGTGTTGATTGTTGTTGGGGGCCAGTTGATCACAGGTGTGTTGATTGTTGTTGGGGGCCAGTTGATCACAGGTGTGTTGATTGTTGTTGGGGGCCAGTTGAGTGAGATTCAGTGTGTACGACTTGAACAGCAGACTCACTCACTGATTTAAGTGTGTCTCCAGTCAGCTTGCTGTTAACACTTCTACCTCTGTCCTCTGTCTCCAGTCAGCTTGCTGTTAACACTTCTACCTCTGTCCTCTGTCTCCAGTCAGCTTGCTGTTAACACTTCTACCTCTGTCCTCTGTCTCCAGTCAGCTTGCTGTTAACACTTCTACCTCTGTCCTCTGTCTCCAGTCAGCTTGCTGTTAACACTTCTACCTCTGTCCTCTGTCTCCAGTCAGCTTGCTGTTAACACTTCTACCTCTGTCCTCTGTCTCCAGTCAGCTTGCTGTTAACACTTCTACCTCTGTCCTCTGTCTCCAGTCAGCTTGCTGTTAACACTTCTACCTCTGTCCTCTGTCTCCAGTCAGCTTGCTGTTAACACTTCTACCTCTGTCCTCTGTCTCCAGTCAGCTTGCTGTTAACACTTCTACCTCTGTCCTCTGTCTCCAGTCAGCTTGCTGTTAACACTTCTACCTCTGTCCTCTGTCTCCAGTCAGCTTGCTGTTAACACTTCTACCTCTGTCCTCTGTCTCCAGTCAGCTTGCTGTTAACACTTCTACCTCTGTCTCCAGTCTGTCTCCAGTCAGCTTGCTGTTAACACTTCTACCTCTGTCCTCTGTCTCCAGTCAGCTTGCTGTTAACACTTCTACCTCTGTCCTCTGTCTCCAGTCAGCTTGCTGTTAACACTTCTACCTCTGTCCTCTGTCTCCAGTCAGCTTGCTGTTAACACTTCTACCTCTGTCCTCTGTCTCCAGTCAGCTTGCTGTTAACACTTCTACCTCTGTCCTCTGTCTCCAGTCAGCTTGCTGTTAACACTTCTACCTCTGTCCTCTGTCTCCAGTCAGCTTGCTGTTAACACTTCTACAGCTCTGTCCTCTGTCCTGTCTCCAGTCAGCTTGCTGTTAACACTTCTACCTCTGTCCTCTGTCTCCAGTCAGCTTGCTGTTAACACTTCTACCTCTGTCCTCTGTCTCCAGTCAGCTTGCTGTTAACACTTCTACCTCTGTCCTCTGTCTCCAGTCAGCTTGCTGTTAACACTTCTACCTCTGTCCTCTGTCTCCAGTCAGCTTGCTGTTAACACTTCTACCTCTGTCCTCTGTCTCCAGTCAGCTTGCTGTTAACACTTCTACCTCTGTCCTCTGTCTCCAGTCAGCTTGCTGTTAACACTTCTACCTCTGTCCTCTGTCTCCAGTCAGCTTGCTGTTAACACTTCTACCTCTGTCCTCTGTCTCCAGTCAGCTTGCTGTTAACACTTCTACCTCTGTCCTCTGTCTCCAGTCAGCTTGCTGTTAACACTTCTACCTCTGTCCTCTGTCTCCAGTCAGCTTGCTGTTAACACTTCTACCTCTGTCCTCTGTCTCCAGTCAGCTTGCTGTTAACACTTCTACCTCTGTCCTCTGTCTCCAGTCAGCTTGCTGTTAACACTTCTACCTCTGTCCTCTGTCTCCAGTCAGCTTGCTGTTAACACTTCTACCTCTGTCCTCTGTCTCCAGTCAGCTTGCTGTTAACACTTCTACCTCAGCTTGTCCTCTGTCTCCAGTCAGCTTGCTGTTAACACTTCTACCTCTGTCCTCTGTCTCCAGTCAGCTTGCTGTTAACACTTCTACCTCTGTCCTCTGTCTCCAGTCAGCTTGCTGTTAACACTTCTACCTCTGTCCTCTGTCTCCAGTCAGCTTGCTGTCTAACACTTCTACCTCTGTCCTCTGTCTCCAGTCAGCTTGCTGTTAACACTTCTACCTCTGTCCTCTGTCTCCAGTCAGCTTGCTGTTAACACTTCTACCTCTGTCTCCAGTCAGCTTGCTGTTAGTCAGCTTGCTGTTAACACTTCTACCTCTGTCCTCTGTCTCCAGTCAGCTTGCTGTTAACACTTCTACCTCTGTCTCCAGTCAGCTTGCTGTTAACACTTCTAACACTTCTACCTCTGTCCTCTGTCTCCAGTCAGCTTGCTGTTAACACTTCTACCTCTGTCTCCAGTCAGCTTGCTGTTAACACTTCTACCTCTGTCCTCTGTCTCCAGTCAGCTTGCTGTGAACACTTCTACCTCTGTCTCCAGTCAGCTTGCTGTTAACACTTCTACCTCTGTCTCCAGTCAGCTTGCTGTTAACACTTCTACCTCTGTCCTCTGTCTCCAGTCAGCTTGCTGTTAACACTTCTCTGTCCTCTGTCTCCAGTCAGCTTGCTGTTAACACTTCTACCTCTGTCCTCTGTCTCCAGTCAGCTTGCTGTTAACACTTCTACCTCTGTCCTCTGTCTCCAGTCAGCTTGCTGTTAACACTTCTACCTCTGTCCTCTGTCTCCAGTCAGCTTGCTGTTAACACTTCTACCTCTGTCCTCTGTCTCCAGTCAGCTTGCTGTTAACACTTCTACCTCTGTCCTCTGTCTCCAGTCAGCTTGCTGTTAACACTTCTACCTCTGTCCTCTGTCTCCAGTCTGCTTGCTGTTAACACTTCTCCCTCCACTGTCTCCAGTCAGCTGTCCTCTGTCTCCAGTCAGCTTGCTGTTAACACTTCTACCTCTGTCCTCTGTCTCCAGTCAGCTTGCTGTTAACACTTCTACCTCTGTCCTCTGTCTCCAGTCAGCTTGCTGTTAACACTTCTACCTCTGTCCTCTGTCTCCAGTCAGCTTGCTGTTAACACTTCTACCTCTGTCCTCTGTCTCCAGTCAGCTTGCTGTTAACACTTCTACCTCTGTCCTCTGTCTCCAGTCAGCTTGCTGTTAACACTTCTACCTCTGTCCTCTGTCTCCAGTCAGCTTGCTGTTAACACTTCTACCTCTGTCCTCTGTCTCCAGTCAGCTTGCTGTTAACACTTCTACCTCTGTCCTCTGTCTCCAGTCAGCTTGCTGTTAACACTTCTACCTCTGTCCTCTGTCTCCAGTCAGCTTGCTGTTAACACTTCTACCTCTGTCCTCTGTCTCCAGTCAGCTTGCTGTTAACACTTCTACCTCTGTCCTCTGTCTCCAGTCAGCTTGCTGTTAACACTTCTACCTCTGTCCTCTGTCTCCAGTCAGCTTGCTGTTAACACTTCTACCTCTGTCCTCTGTCTCCAGTCAGCTTGCTGTTAACACTTCTACCTCTGTCCTCTGTCTCCAGTCAGCTTGCTGTTAACACTTCTACCTCTGTCTCCAGTCCTCTGTCTCCAGTCAGCTTGCTGTTAACACTTCTACCTCTGTCCTCTGTCTCCAGTCAGCTTGCTGTTAACACTTCTACCTCTGTCTCCAGTCTGTCTCCAGTCAGCTTGCTGTTAACACTTCTACCTCTGTCCTCTGTCTCCAGTCAGCTTGCTGTTAACACTTCTACCTCTGTCCTCTGTCTCCAGTCAGCTTGCTGTTAACTGTCCTCTGTCTCCAGTCAGCTTGCTGTTAACACTTCTACCTCTGTCCTCTGTCTCCAGTCAGCTTGCTGTTAACACTTCTACCTCTGTCCTCTGTCTCCAGTCAGCTTGCTGTTAACACTTCTACCTCTGTCCTCTGTCTCCAGTCAGCTTGCTGTTAACACTTCTACCTCTGTCCTCTGTCTCCAGTCAGCTTGCTGTTAACACTTCTACCTCTGTCTCTGTCTCCAGTCAGCTTGCTGTTAACACTTCTCACCTCTGTCCTCTGTCTCCAGTCAGCTTGCTGTTAACACTTCTACCTCTGTCTCCAGTCAGCTTGCTGTTAACACTTCTACCTCTGTCCTCTGTCTCCAGTCAGCTTGCTGTTAACACTTCTCTGTCCTCTGTCTCCAGTCAGCTTGCTGTTAACACTTCTACCTCTGTCCTCTGTCTCCAGTCAGCTTGCTGTTAACACTTCTACCTCTGTCTCCAGTCAGCTTGCTGTTAACACTTCTACCTCTGTCTCCAGTCAGCTTGCTGTGAACACTTCTACCTCTGTCTCCAGTCAGCTTGCTGTTAACACTTCTACCTCTGTCTCCAGTCAGCTTGCTGTTAACACTTCTACCTCTGTCCTCTGTCTCCAGTCAGCTTGCTGTTAACACTTCTACCTCTGTCTCCAGTCAGCTTGCTGTTAACACTTCTACCTCTGTCCTCTGTCTCCAGTCAGCTTGCTGTTAACACTTCTACTCTGTCTCTGTCTCCAGTCAGCTTGCTGTTAACACTTCTCCCTCTGTCTCCAGTCAGCTTGCTGTTAACACTTCTACCTCTGTCTCCAGTCAGCTTGCTGTTAACACTTCTACCTCTGTCTCCAGTCAGCTTGCTGTTAACACTTCTAGTCAGCTTGCTGTTAACTGTAACACCAGTCAGCTTGCTGTTAACACTCTGTCCTCTGTCTCCAGTCAGCTTGCTGTTAACACTTCTACCTCTGTCCTCTGTCTCCAGTCAGCTTGCTGTTAACACTTCTACCTCTGTCCTCTGTCTCCAGTCAGCTTGCTGTTAACACTTCTACCTCTGTCCTCTGTCTCCAGTCAGCTTGCTGTTAACACTTCTACCTCTGTCTCCAGTCAGCTTGCTGTTAACACTTCTCCCTCTGTCTCCAGTCAGCTTGCTGTTAACACTTCTACCTCTGTCTCCAGTCAGCTTGCTGTTAACACTTCTACCTCTGTCTCCAGTCAGCTTGCTGTTAACACTTCTACCTCTGTCCTCTGTCTCCAGTCAGCTTGCTGTTAACACTTCTACCTCTGTCCTCTGTCTCCAGTCAGCTTGCTGTTAACACTTCTACCTCTGTCCTCTGTCTCCAGTCAGCTTGCTGTTAACACTTCTACCTCTGTCTCCAGTCAGCTTGCTGTTAACACTTCTACCTCTGTCCTCTGTCTCCAGTCAGCTTGCTGTTAACACTTCTACCTCTGTCCTCTGTCTCCAGTCAGCTTGCTGTTAACACTTCTACCTCTGTCTCCAGTCAGCTTGCTGTTAACACTTCTCCCTCTGTCTCCAGTCAGCTTGCTGTTAACACTTCTACCTCTGTCTCCAGTCAGCTTGCTGTTAACACTTCTACCTCTGTCCTCTGTCTCCAGTCAGCTTGCTGTTAACACTTCTACCTCTGTCTCCAGTCAGCTTGCTGTTAACACTTCTACCTCTGTCTCCAGTCAGCTTGCTGTTAACACTTCTACCTCTGTCCTCTGTCTCCAGTCAGCTTGCTGTTAACACTTCTACCTCTGTCTCCAGTCAGCTTGCTGTTAACACTTCTACCTCTGTCCTCTGTCTCCAGTCAGCTTGCTGTTAACACTTCTACCTCTGTCTCCAGTCAGCTTGCTGTTAACACTTCTACCTCTGTCCTCTGTCTCCAGTCAGCTTGCTGTTAACACTTCTACCTCTGTCCTCTGTCTCCAGTCAGCTTGCTGTTAACACTTCTACCTCTGTCTCCAGTCAGCTTGCTGTTAACACTTCTCCCTCTGTCTCCAGTCAGCTTGCTGTTAACACTTCTACCTCTGTCTCCAGTCAGCTTGCTGTTAACACTTCTACCTCTGTCCTCTGTCTCCAGTCAGCTTGCTGTTAACACTTCTACCTCTGTCCTCTGTCTCCAGTCAGCTTGCTGTTAACACTTCTACCTCTGTCCTCTGTCTCCAGTCAGCTTGCTGTTAACACTTCTACCTCTGTCCTCTGTCTCCAGTCAGCTTGCTGTTAACACTTCTACCTCTGTCTCCAGTCAGCTTGCTGTGAACACTTCTACCTCTGTCCTCTGTCTCCAGTCAGCTTGCTGTTAACACTTCTACCTCTGTCTCCAGTCAGCTTGCTGTTAACACTTCTACCTCTGTCTCCAGTCAGCTTGCTGTTAACACTTCTACCTCTGTCCTCTGTCTCCAGTCAGCTTGCTGTTAACACTTCTACCTCTGTCCTCTGTCTCCAGTCAGCTTGCTGTGAACACTTCTACCTCTGTCTCCAGTCAGCTTGCTGTTAACACTTCTACCTCTGTCCTCTGTCTCCAGTCAGCTTGCTGTTAACACTTCTACCTCTGTCCTCTGTCTCCAGTCAGCTTGCTGTTAACACTTCTACCTCTGTCCTCTGTCTCCAGTCAGCTTGCTGTTAACACTTCTACCTCTGTCTCCAGTCAGCTCAGTTAACAGCTTGCTGTTAACACTTCTAGTCAGCTGTCACTTCTCCTCTGTCTCCAGTCAGCTTGCTGTTAACACTTCTACCTCTGTCCTCTGTCTCCAGTCAGCTTGCTGTTAACACTTCTACCTCTGTCTCCAGTCAGCTTGCTGTTAACACTTCTCCCTCTGTCTCCAGTCAGCTTGCTGTTAACACTTCTACCTCTGTCTCCAGTCAGCTTGCTGTTAACACTTCTACCTCTGTCCTCTGTCTCCAGTCAGCTTGCTGTTAACACTTCTACCTCTGTCCTCTGTCTCCAGTCAGCTTGCTGTTAACACTTCTACCTCTGTCCTCTGTCTCCAGTCAGCTTGCTGTTAACACTTCTACCTCTGTCTCCAGTCAGCTTGCTGTTAACACTTCTACCTCTGTCCTCTGTCTCCAGTCAGCTTGCTGTTAACACTTCTACCTCTGTCTCCAGTCAGCTTGCTGTTAACACTTCTACCTCTGTCTCCAGTCAGCTTGCTGTTAACACTTCTACCTCTGTCCTCTGTCTCCAGTCAGCTTGCTGTTAACACTTCTACCTCTGTCTCCAGTCAGCTTGCTGTTAACACCTCTGTCTCCAGTCTACCTCTGTCCTCTGTCTCCAGTCAGCTTGCTGTTAACACTTCTACCTCTGTCTCCAGTCAGCTTGCTGTTAACACTTCTACCTCTGTCCTCTGTCTCCAGTCAGCTTGCTGTTAACACTTCTACCTCTGTCTCCAGTCAGCTTGCTGTTAACACTTCTACCTCTGTCCTCTGTCTCCAGTCAGCTTGCTGTTAACACTTCTACCTCTGTCTCCAGTCAGCTTGCTGTTAACACTTCTACCTCTGTCCTCTGTCTCCAGTCAGCTTGCTGTTAACACTTCTACCTCTGTCTCCAGTCAGCTTGCTGTTAACACTTCTCCCTCTGTCTCCAGTCAGCTTGCTGTTAACACTTCTACCTCTGTCTCCAGTCAGCTTGCTGTTAACACTTCTACCTCTGTCTCCAGTCAGCTTGCTGTTAACACTTCTACCTCTGTCCTCTGTCTCCAGTCAGCTTGCTGTTAACACTTCTACCTCTGTCCTCTGTCTCCAGTCAGCTTGCTGTGAACACTTCTACCTCTGTCCTCTGTCTCCAGTCAGCTTGCTGTTAACACTTCTACCTCTGTCCTCTGTCTCCAGTCAGCTTGCTGTTAACACTTCTACCTCTGTCCTCTGTCTCCAGTCAGCTTGCTGTTAACACTTCTACCTCTCAGCTTGCTGTTAACACTTCTACCTCTGTCTCCAGTCAGCTTGCTGTTAACACTTCTCCCTCTGTCCTCTGTCTCCAGTCAGCTTGCTGTTAACACTTCTACCCTCTGTCTCCAGTCAGCTTGCTCTGTCTCCAGTCAGCTTGCTGTTAACACTTCTACCTCTGTCCTCTGTCTCCAGTCAGCTTGCTGTTAACACTTCTACCTCTGTCTCCAGTCAGCTTGCTGTTAACACTTCTACCTCTGTCTCCAGTCAGCTTGCTGTTAACACTTCTACCTCTGTCCTCTGTCTCCAGTCAGCTTGCTGTTAACACTTCTACCTCTGTCCTCTGTCTCCAGTCAGCTTGCTGTTAACACTTCTACCTCTGTCTCCAGTCAGCTTGCTGTTAACACTTCTACCTCTGTCTCCAGTCAGCTTGCTGTTAACACTTCTACCTCTGTCCTCTGTCTCCAGTCAGCTTGCTGTTAACACTTCTACCTCTGTCTCCAGTCAGCTTGCTGTTAACACTCTGTCTCTGTCTCCAGTCAGCTTGCTGTTAACACTTCTACCTCTGTCTCCAGTCAGCTTGCTGTTAACACTTCTACCTCTGTCTCCAGTCAGCTTGCTGTTAACACTTCTACCTCTGTCTCTGTCTCCAGTCAGCTTGCTGTTAACACTTCTACCTCTGTCCTCTGTCTCCAGTCAGCTTGCTGTTAACACTTCTACCTCTCAGCTTGCTGTTAACACTTCTACCTCTGTCTCTCAGTCTCCAGTCAGCTTGCTGTTAACACTTCTACCCAGTCTTGTGTTAACTCTGTCTCCAGTCAGCTTGCTGTTAACACTTCTACCTCTGTCCTCTGTCTCCAGTCAGCTTGCTGTTAACACTTCTACCTCTGTCTCCAGTCAGCTTGCTGTTAACACTTCTACCTCTGTCCTCTGTCTCCAGTCAGCTTGCTGTTAACACTTCTACCTCTGTCCTCTGTCTCCAGTCAGCTTGCTGTTAACACTTCTACCTCTGTCTCCAGTCAGCTTGCTGTTAACACTTCTCCCTCTGTCTCCAGTCAGCTTGCTGTTAACACTTCTACCTCTGTCTCCAGTCAACTTGCTGTTAACACTTCTACCTCTGTCTCCAGTCAGCTTGCTGTTAACACTTCTCCCTCTGTCTCCAGTCAGCTTGCTGTTAACACTTCTACCTCTGTCTCCAGTCAGCTTGCTGTTAACACTTCTACCTCTGTCCTCTGTCTCCAGTCAGCTTGCTGTTAACACTTCTACCTCTGTCTCCAGTCAGCTTGCTGTTAACACTTCTACCTCTGTCTCCAGTCAGCTTGCTGTTAACACTTCTACCTCTGTCTCCAGTCAGCTTGCTGTTAACACTTCTACCTCTGTCCTCTGTCTCCAGTCAGCTTGCTGTTAACACTTCTACCTCTGTCCTCTGTCTCCAGTCAGCTTGCTGTTAACACTTCTACCTCTGTCTCCAGTCAGCTTGCTGTTAACACTTCTACCTCTGTCTCCAGTCAGCTTGCTGTTAACACTTCTACCTCTGTCCTCTGTCTCCAGTCAGCTTGCTGTTAACACTTCTACCTCTGTCCTCTGTCTCCAGTCAGCTTGCTGTTAACACTTCTACCTCTGTCCTCTGTCTCCAGTCAGCTTGCTGTTAACACTTCTACCTCTCTGTCAGTCAGCTTGCTGTTAACACTTCTACCTCTGTCTCCAGTCAGCTTGCTGTTAACACTTCTACCTCTGTCTCCAGTCAGCTTGCTGTTAACACTTCTACCTCTGTCCTCTGTCTCCAGTCAGCTTGCTGTTAACACTTCTACCTCTGTCTCCAGTCAGCTTGCTGTTAACACTTCTACCTCTGTCTCCAGTCAGCTTGCTGTTAACACTTCTACCTCTGTCCTCTGTCTCCAGTCAGCTTGCTGTTAACACTTCTACCTCTGTCCTCTGTCTCCAGTCTGCTTGCTGTGAACACTTCTACCTCTGTCTCCAGTCAGCTTGCTGTTAACACTTCTACCTCTGTCCTCTGTCTCCAGTCTGCTTGCTGTGAACACTTCTACCTCTGTCCTCTGTCTCCAGTCAGCTTGCTGTTAACACTTCTACCTCTGTCCTCTGTCTCCAGTCAGCTTGCTGTTAACACTTCTACCTCTGTCCTCTGTCTCCAGTCAGCTTGCTGTTAACACTTCTACCTCTGTCCTCTGTCTCCAGTCAGCTTGCTGTTAACACTTCTACCTCTGTCCTCTGTCTCCAGTCAGCTTGCTGTTAACACTTCTACCTCTGTCTCCAGTCAGCTTGCTGTTAACACTTCTACCTCTGTCCTCTGTCTCCAGTCAGCTTGCTGTTAACACTTCTACCTCTGTCTCCAGTCAGCTTGCTGTGAACACTTCTACCTCTGTCCTCTGTCTCCAGTCAGCTTGCTGTTAACACTTCTACCTCTGTCTCCAGTCAGCTTGCTGTTAACACTTCTACCTCTGTCCTCTGTCTCCAGTCAGCTTGCTGTTAACACTTCTACCTCTGTCTCCAGTCAGCTTGCTGTTAACACTTCTACCTCTGTCCTCTGTCTCCAGTCAGCTTGCTGTTAACACTTCTACCTCTGTCTCCAGTCAGCTTGCTGTTAACACTTCTCCCTCTGTCTCCAGTCAGCTTGCTGTTAACACTTCTACCTCTGTCTCCAGTCAGCTTGCTGTTAACACTTCTACCTCTGTCCTCTGTCTCCAGTCAGCTTGCTGTTAACACTTCTACCTCTGTCTCCAGTCAGCTTGCTGTTAACACTTCTACCTCTGTCCTCTGTCTCCAGTCAGCTTGCTGTTAACACTTCTCCCTCTGTCCTCTGTCTCCAGTCAGCTTGCTGTTAACACTTCTACCTCTGTCCTCTGTCTCCAGTCAGCTTGCTGTTAACACTTCTACCTCTGTCCTCTGTCTCCAGTCAGCTTGCTGTTAACACTTCTACCTCTGTCTCCAGTCAGCTTGCTGTGAACACTTCTACCTCTGTCCTCTGTCTCCAGTCAGCTTGCTGTTAACACTTCTACCTCTGTCTCCAGTCAGCTTGCTGTGAACACTTCTACCTCTGTCTCCAGTCAGCTTGCTGTGACTTGTCTGAGGCGGAGACACAAGCAGTACATATCAGGCAAGAATTTTTCTATTTCAGATGTGACGAAATGGTTTGGGCAGCACACCCACCAAACAGGTTTCTAGAACTTTTGTAGCCTGGCCTTCTACAAGTGTTTCTCCCTTAACATCTTCTCAGAGAGGACTGATTAAGATTATTTTAAGTATTATATATTTAACAAATGTAAGTATATCACAGAATACATATTTTTTTATTTTTATATATTTATCGGGTTTGTTTTGCAGTCCACTACGTGGACGTTCCAGTAACCTTTGACCTCCTAATGAGAGTTTCTTTGGAGGTATCATTGAAAGTTCTGGTCCACCGGGGTTACTAGAGGAAGAGAAGGTAGTACACATGGCACTTCTGGTTGTTTTTCAACCACAAACAACAAACTATAGTTTTGGCAAGTCGGTTAGGACATCTACTTTGTGCATGACACAAGTCATTTTTCCAACAATTGTTTCACAGACACTTATAATTCACTGTATCACAATTCCAGTGGGTCCGAAGTTTACATACAGTAAGTTGACTGTGCCCTTAAACAATATTGGAAAATTTCAGAATATGATGTCATGGCTTTAGAAGCTTCTGATAGGCTAATTAACATAATTTGAGTCAATTGGAGGTGTATATGTGGATGTATTTCAAGGCCTACCTTCAAACGCAGTGCCTCTTTGCTTGACATCATGGGAAAATCTAAAGAAATCAGCCAAGACCACAGTAAAAAATTGTAGACCTGTGTAGAATGTGATGAAAGAAATAAAAGCTGAAATAAACAATTCACATTCTTAAAATAAAGTGGTGATCCTAACTGACCTAAGACAGGGAATTTTTACTAGGATTAAATGTCAGGAATTGTGAAAAACTGAGTTTAAATGTATTTGGCTAAGGTGGCTAACTTCCGACTACAACCTTGTACACACTATATACACACTATATACACACTATATACACACTATATACACACTGTATACACACTATATACACACTCACTAGACTATATATACACACTATATACACACTATATACACACTATATACACACTATATACACACTATATACACACTATATACACACTCACTAGACGATATATACACACTATATACACACTATATACACACTCACTAGACTATATATACACACTATATACACACTCACTAGACTATATACACACTATATACACAATCACTAGACTATATATACACACTATATACACACTATATACACACTCACTAGACTATATATACACACTATATACACACCCACTAGACTATATATACACACTATATACACACCCACTAGACTATATATACTGGCCACCGCTCATAGCCTGGTTCCTCTCTAGGTTTATAATCTCCACCCGGCACAGCCAGAAGAGGACTGGCCACCCCTCATAGCCTGGTTCCTCTCTAGGTTTATAATCTCCACCCGGCACAGCCAGAAGAGGACTGGCCACCCCTCATAGCCTGGTTCCTCTCTAGGTTTATAATCTCCACCCGGCACAGCCAGAAGAGGACTGGCCACCGCTCATAGCCTGGTTCCTCTCTAGGTTCCTGCCTTTCGAGGGAGTTTTTCCTAGCCAACATGCTTCTACATCTGCTTGCTGTTTGTGGTCTTCTGCTGATGTAAAAGGGACTTTATAAATAAATGTGTTTGATTGGTCCCAGATCTGTTTTTGTTTTCTGTGACAATGGCCATAGGCGTTGGCGAGAAGGTACGAACAGATCTGGGATCAGGTTAGGACTTTGAGGCTTGAGTGCAACACGTTGGCTATTGCCATTATTAATGATCAAGTAACAAAATCAAATCAAGTCAAATTTTATTGGTCACATACACATGGTTAGCAGATGTTATTGCGTGTGTAGCGAAATGCTTGTGCTTCTCGTTTCGACAGTGCAGCAATATCAACAAGTAATCTAGCTATTGTACAACAACTTCCTAATACACACAAATCTGAAGGGATGGAATAAGAATATGTACATATGGATGAGCGATGAGTATAGTATAGTATATACATATGAGCTGAGTAATGCAAGAAATTAAAACATACTTATTAAAGTGGCCAATGATTTCAGGTCTGTATGTCAATGTAGGCAGCATCCTCTCTGTGTTAGTGATGGCTGCTTAACAGTCTGATGGCCTTGAGATAGAAGCTGTTTTTCATTCTCTCGGTCCCAGCTTTGATGCACCTGTACTGACCTCGCCTTCTAGATGACAGCGGGGTGAACAGGCAGTGGCTCGGGTGGTTGTTGTCCTTGATGATCTTCTTGGCCTTCCTGTGACATCGGGTGGTGTAGGTAGGTGTCCTGGAGGGCAGGTAGTTTGCCCCCCAGCGATGCATTGTGCAGACCTCACTACCCTCTGGAGAGGGCAGTGCAGTTGCCGTACCCAGCGGTGATACAGCCCAACAGGATGCTCTCAATTGTGCATCTGTAAAAGTTTGTGAGGGTTTTAGGTGACAAACCAAATTTCTTCAGCCTCCTGAAGTTGAAGAGGTGCTGTGGGAGGTGCTCGATGTGGATAAGGGGGTGCTCCGTCTGCTGTTTCCTGAAATCCACGATCATCTCCTTTGTTTTGTTGACGTTGAGTGAGAGGTTGTTTTCCTGACACCACACTTCGAGTGCCCTCACCTCCTCTTATAGGCTGTCTCATCATTGTTGGTAATCAAGCCTACTACTGTTGTGTCATCTGCAAATGTGATGATTGAATTGGAAGCATGGCCACAGTCATTATAATGTCATTATATACAGGGGGTACCGGTACAGAGTCAATGTGGAGGCTATATACAGGGGGTACCGGTACAGAGTCAATGTGGAGGCTATATACAGGGGGTACCGGTACAGAGTCAATGTGGAGACAATATACAGGGGGTACTGGTACAGAGTCAATGTGGAGGCTATATACAGGGGGTACCGGTACAGAGTCAATGTGGAAGCTATATACAGGGGGTACTGGTACAGAGTCAATGTGGAGGCTATATACACGGGGCACCGGTACCGAGTCAGTGTGGAGGCTATATACAGGGGGTACCGGTACAGAGTCAATGTGGAGACTATATACAGGGGGTACCGGTACCGAGTCAGTGTGGAGGCTGTATACAGGGGGTACCGGTACAGAGTCAATGTGGAGACTATATACAGGGGGTACCGGTACCGAGTCAGTGTCTAGGCTGTATACAGGGGGCACCAGTACCGAGTCAGTGTGGAGGCTGTATACAGGGGGTACCGGTACAGAGTCAATGTGGAGACTATATACAGGGGGCACCAGTACCGAGTCAGTGTGGAGGCTATATATAGGGGGTACTGAGTCAGTGTGGAGGCCATATATAGGGGGTACTGAGTCAGTGTGGAGGCTATATACAGGGGGAACCGGTAGTCAGTGTGCGGGGGTACAGGCTAGTTGAGGTAATCTGTACATGTAGGTGGGAGCGAAGTGACTATGCATAGGTAACAAACTAACAGCTGGTAGCAGCAGTGTACAAGAGGGGGGTCAATGTAAATTGTCAGGTGGCGATTTTTATGAATTGTTCAGCAGTCTAATGGGGGTTGAAGCTGTTGAAGAGCCTTTTGGTCCTAGACATGGCGCTCCATTACTGTTAGCGGTAGCAGAGAAAACGGTCTATAAGAGAAAACAGTTTTTATCTTGGGTGACTAGAGTCTCTGACAATTTTCTGTGCTTTCCTCTGACACCGCTTATTATACAGGTCCTGGATGACAGGAAGCACCTACCCTCTGTAGCGCCTTACGGCCAGATGCCGAGCAGTTCAGGCAGTGATGCAACCAGGCAGGATGCTCTCGATGGTGCAGCTGTAGAACCTTTTGAGGATCTGAGGACCCATGACAAATCTTTTCAGTCTCCTGAGGGGGAAAAGGTTTTGTCGTGCTCCTCTTCACAACTGTCTTTGTATGTTTGGACCATGATAGTTCATTGGAGATGTGGACACCAAGGACCAGGATCTGTTGGGGCGGTATACGAATTGGAGTGGGGTGTCCGGGAGGATGCTGTTGATATGAGCCATGACCAGCCTTTCAAAGCACTTCTTGGCTACCAATGTGAGTGCCGTAATCATTTATGATGACAGAAGTGAGTGCTACGGGGTGATAGTCATTCGGGTTCAGTTACCTTTGCCTTCTTGGGTACAGGAACAATGGTGGCCATCTTGAAGCATGTGGGGACAGGAGACGGATAGGGAGAGATTGAAGAAGTTCGTAAACACACCAGCCAGCTGGTCTGTGCATGCTCTGAGGATGCGGCTAGGGATGTTGTCTGGGCCGGCAGCCTTGTGAGGGTTAACACGTTTAAATGTCTTTCTCACATCGACCACGGAGAAGTTGTGGCGGGCCACTTCGGTGGCACTCTTATCCTCAAAGCGGGCAAAGAAGGTGTTTAGTTTGTCTGGAAGCAAGACGTCGGTGTCCGTGATTGTCTGTAGACCCTGCCACATACGTCTCATGTCTGAACAGTTGAATTGCGACTCCACTTTGTCCCTATACTGACATTTCGCTTGTTTGATTGCTTGATTGTTTGATTGCCTTGCAGAGGGAATAACTACACTGTTTATATTCGGCCATATTCCCGGTCATCTTTCCATGGTTATATGCAGTGGTTCGCACTTTCAGTTTTGTGCGAAAGCCGCCATCTATCCTTGGTTTCTGGTTAAGGTAGGTTTTAATAGTCACAGAGGGTACAACATTTCCAATGCACTTCCTTACAAACTCACTCACCGAATCAGCGTATAAATCTATATAATTCGAGGCTACCTGGAACATGTCCCAGTGTGATAAAACTATCTTGAAGCGTGGATTCCGATTGGTCAGACCAGCGTTGAATGGTCCTTGTTACGGGTACTTCCTGTTTGAATTTCTGCCTATAGTTGTGGTCAGATTTGCCGAACGGAGGGCGGGGGAGGGCCTTGTATGCATCGCGGAAGTTAGAATAGCAGTGATCCAGTATATTGCCAGCCTGGGTCATACAATCAATATGCTGATAGTATTTACAGTGGCTTGCGAAAGTATTCACCCCCTTGGCATTTTTCCTATTTTGTTGCCTTACAGCCTGGAATTAAAATAGATTTTTGGGGGGGTTGTATAATTTGATTTACACAACATGCCTACCACTTTGAAGATGCTAAATATTTTGTGGGGTGAAACAAACAAGAAACAAGACAAAGAAAATGGAAAACTTGAGCACGCATAACTATTCAACCCCTGGGCTTTGACTAGGCCATTCCAAGACATAAATGTTTCCATAAATGTAAACCACTTCAGTGTTGCTTTAGCAGTATGCTTAGGGTCATTGTCCTGCTGGAAGGTGAACCTCGGTCTCAGTCTTAAATCTCTTGAAGATTGAAACGGGTGTCCCTCAAGAATTTCCCTGTATTTTGCGCCATCCTTCAATTCTGACCAGTTTCCCAGTCCCTGCTGATGAAAAACATCCCCACAGCATGATGCTGTAACCACCATGTTTCACTATGGGGATGATATTTTCGGGGTGATGAGAGGTGTTGGGTTTGTGCCAGACATAATGTTTTCCTTGATGGCCCAAAAGCTAAATTTTAGTCTCATCTAACCAGAGGATCTTCTTCCATATGTTTGGGGAATCTCCCACATGCCTTTTGGTTGAACACCAAACGCGTTTGCTTATTTTTTCTTTAAACAATGTCTTTTTTCTGGCCACTCTTCCATAAAGCTCTTTAAACTCTGTGGAGTGTACGGCTTAAAGTGGTCCTATGGACAGATACTCCAATCTTCACTGTGGAGCTTTGCAGCGCCTTCAGGGTTATCTTTGGTCGCTTTGTTGCCTCTCTGGTTAATGCCCTCCATGCCTGGTCTGTGAGTTTCGGTGGGCGGCCCTCTCTTGGCAGGTTTGTTGTGGTGCCATATTCTTTCCATTTTTTAATAATGGATTTAATGGTGCTTCGTGGAATGTTCAAAGTTTCTGATATTTTTTTATCACCCAACCCTGATCTGTACTTCTCCACAACTTTGTTCCTGACCTGTTTGAAGAGCTCCTTGGTGCCGCTTGCTTGCTTGGTGGTGTCCCTTGCTTAGTGGTGTTGCAGACTCTGGGGCCTTTCAGAACAGGTGTATATCTACTGAGATCATGTGACAGATCATATGACACATAGATTGCACACAGTTGACCAGCAGGGTCAAATAATATTCACAATGGTTAAAGAGGGACAGGTCAGATGGCAGAATAAATGTCAGATGGCTTTTCATAGCCGAGCAGGTGTATATGTTGTGTATATTGTGGCATAACTTCTTCAAGGTTATGAGCGTTTGTCACAAATTAAGTGGGAAACTGTCTCCAAATCACCCCGGAATGAGAGTTCTTTCGAACAGGACAGTACCTGTGTGTTTGTTTCTCCGTCCTGGTCCACCCAGGCCGTAGGCGAGGTCAAGGATAGCAGGGTTTGGTACACGAACCGGGTTCTCGGTAGGTCCATGTCCAAACGCCAACAGGTAAGTCCTAACAGTCCAGCTTATACACGGTAAATCCAGCCGATCTCTATTGTCTCTTTCTCTATTGTTCATAGATCCTTCCAGCCCTCTCTCTCTCTCCCTGGTTTTTATTGACCATGTATCTGTGGGTCGGCTCCACCTTCTGAGGGTTCCCCTTGCTTCTGGGACTTGTGGATTTGGCGGTTGGCCATTTTGTGATCTGTAGTTCTGATCAGGGTGGCCATTTTAGTGATCGGGCAGGGCCTGTTTATTAATTCTGCTCTCACATATCTGCCATTTATCACTCGACCCCCTTCTTTGCCACAATATGTTGTGCATTTGGAAGATCCATTTGCGACAAGCTTTAACTGATGTCTTGAGATGTTGCTTCAATATATCCACATCATTTTCCTGCCTCATGATGCCATGTATTTTGTGAAGTGCACCAGTCCCTCCTGCAGCAAAGCACCCCCACAATATGATGCTGCCACCCCCGTGCTTCAAGGTTGGGACGGTGTTCTTCAGCATGCAAGCTTCCCCTTTATCCTCCAAACATAACGATGGTCATTATGGCCAAGCAGTTCTATTTTTGTTTCATTAGACCAGAGGACATTTCTCCAAGTACGATCATGTGCAGTTGCAAACCGTAGTCTGGCTTTTTTATGGCGGTTTTGGAGCAGTGGATTCTTCCTTGCTGAGCGGCCTTTCAGGTTATGTTGATATAGGACTTGTTTTACTCTGGATATAGATGCTTTTGTACCGGTTTCCTCCAGCATCTTCACAAGGTCCTTTGCTGTTGTTCTGGGATTGATTTGCACTTTTCGCACCAAAGTGCGTTCATCTATAGGAGACAGAACGCGTCTCCTTCCTGAGCGGTATGACGGCTGTGTGGTGCCATGGTGTTGATACTTGCGTACTAATGTTTGTACAGATAAATGTGGTACATTCAGTCATTTGGAAATTGCTCCCAAGGATGAACCAGACTTGTGGAGGTCTACCATTTTTTTCCGAGGTCTTGACTGATTTCTTTAGATTTTCCCATGATGTCAAGCCAAGAGGCACTGCGTTTGAAGGTAGGCCTTGAAATACATCCACAGGTACACCTCCAATGGACTCAAATGATGTCAATTAACTTATCAGAAGATTCAAAAGCCATGACATAATTTTCTGGAATTTTTCCAAGCTGTTTAAAGGCACAGTCAACTTAGTGTATGTAAACTTCTAACCCACTGGAATTGTGATACAGTGAATTATAAGTGAAATAATCTGTCTGTAAACAATTGTTGGAAAAATTACTTGTTAACATATTTTGTTAACAATAAATTTGTGAAGTGGTTAAAAAACAAGTTTAATGACTCCAACATTAGTGTATGTAAACTTCTGACTTCAACTGTAACTAACTATGTGACTTCTGAAGGTAATTGGTTGTACCAGATCTTATTTAGGGGCTTCATAGTAAAGGGGGTGAATACATACACCCACCACTTTTCTGTTTTTCATTTTTATCATTTTTTGAAACAAATATTTTTTCCATTTTACTTCACCAATTTAACTATTTTACTTATGTCCTGAATGAAATGAAAATCAATTTAAATTAAAGGTTGTAATACCACGAAATAGGAAAAATGCCAAAGGGGGTGAATACATTTGCAAGGCATTGTAGGTAGCCTTGTTCACGATTTCTCAATATCATAAGTTGATAACTTAAGAAAGTTCATTTTAATTGCATTTATTTGGGTAAAAAAATTATACAACAAGATTGGATCCCCAGAGGATAGCACTTTAAAAAAGTGGTACACACACAGATAGGGTGAAAACCCACGGCTTACTGTAACAAAACCCATGGCTTACTGTAAAAAAAACATGGCTTACTGTAACAAAACCCATGGCTTACTGTAACAAAACCCATGGCTTACTGTAACAAAAACAACATGGCTTGCTGTAACAAAACCCATGGCTTACTGTAACAAAACCCATGGCTTACTGTAAAGAAAAACATGGCTTACTGTAACAAAACCCATGGCTTACTGTAACAAAACCCATGGCTTACTGTAACAAAACCCATGGCTTACTGTAACAAAACCCATGGCTTACTGTAACAAAACCCATGGCTTACTGTTAAAAACACATGGCTTACTGTTAAAAACACATGGCTTACTGTTAAAAACCCATGGCTTACTGTTAAAAACACATGGCTTACTGTTAAAAACCCATGGCTTACTGTTAAAAACACATGGCTTACTGTAAAGAAAAACATGGCTTACTGTTAAAAAAACATGGCTTACTGTAAAGAAAAACATGGCTTACTGTAAAGAAAAACATGGCTTACTGTTAAAAAAACATGGCTTACTGTAAAAAAAAACATGGCTTACTGTAAAAAAAACATGGCTTACTGTTAAAAAACATGGCTTACTGTAAAGAAAAACATGGCTTACTGTTAAAAAACATGGCTTACTGTAAAAAAAAAACATGGCTTACTGTAAAAAAAACATGGCTTACTGTAACAAAACCCATGGCTTACTGTAACAAAACCCATGGCTTACTGTAACAAAACCCATGGCTTACTGTAACAAAACCCATGGCTTACTGTAACAAAACCCCATGGCTTACTGTAACAAAACCCCATGGCATACTGTAACAAAACCCATGGCTTACTGTAACAAAAACCCATGGTTTACTGTAACAAAACCCATGGCTTACTGTAACAAAACCCATGGCTTACTGTAACAAAACCCCATGGCTTACTGTAACAAAACCCCATGGCTTACTGTAACAAAACCCCATGGCTTACTGTAACAAAACCCCATGGTTTACTGTAACAAAACCCATGGCTTACTGTAACAAAACCCATGGCTTACTGTAACAAAACCCCATGGTTTACTGTAACAAAACCCATGGCTTACTGTAACAAAACCCATGGCTTACTGTAACAAAACCCCATGGCTTACTGTAACAAAACCCATGGCTTACTGTAACAAAACCCATGGCTTACTGTAACAAAACCCATGGCTTACTGTAACAAAACCCATGGCTTACTGTAACAAAACCCATGGCTTACTGTAACAAAACCCCATGGCTTACTGTAACAAAACCCCATGGCTTACTGTAACAAAACCCATGGCTTACTGTAACAAAACCCATGGCTTACTGTTAAAAACACATGGCTTACTGTAAAGAAAAACATGGCTTACTGTTAAAAAAACATGGCTTACTGTAAAGAAAAACATGGCTTACTGTAAAGAAAAACATGGCTTACTGTTAAAAAAACATGGCTTACTGTAAAGAAAAACATGGCTTACTGTAAAGAAAAACATGGCTTACTGTTAAAAAAACATGGCTTACTGTAAAGAAAAACATGGCTTACTGTTAAAAAAACATGGCTTACTGTAAAAAAACATGGCTTACTGTAAAAAAAACATGGCTTACTGTAACAAAACCCATGGCTTACTGTAACAAAACCCATGGCTTACTGTAACAAAACCCATGGCTTACTGTAACAAAACCCATGGCTTACTGTAACAAAACCCCATGGCTTACTGTAACAAAACCCCATGGCATACTGTAACAAAACCCATGGCTTACTGTAACAAAAACCCATGGTTTACTGTAACAAAACCCATGGCTTACTGTAACAAAACCCATGGCTTACTGTAACAAAACCCCATGGCTTACTGTAACAAAACCCCATGGCTTACTGTAACAAAACCCCATGGCTTACTGTAACAAAACCCCATGGCTTACTGTAACAAAACCCATGGCTTACTGTAACAAAACCCATGGCTTACTGTAACAAAACCCCATGGTTTACTGTAACAAAACCCATGGCTTACTGTAACAAAACCCATGGCTTACTGTAACAAAACCCCATGGCTTACTGTAACAAAACCCATGGCTTACTGTAACAAAACCCATGGCTTACTGTAACAAAACCCATGGCTTACTGTAACAAAACCCATGGCTTACTGTAACAAAACCCATGGCTTACTGTAACAAAACCCCATGGCTTACTGTAACAAAACCCATGGCTTACTGTAACAAAACCCATGGCTTACTGTTAAAAACACATGGCTTACTGTAAAGAAAAACATGGCTTACTGTTAAAAAAACATGGCTTACTGTAAAGAAAAACATGGCTTACTGTAAAGAAAAACATGGCTTACTGTTAAAAAAACATGGCTTACTGTAAAGAAAAACATGGCTTACTGTAAAGAAAAACATGGCTTACTGTTAAAAAAACATGGCTTACTGTAAAGAAAAACATGGCTTACTGTTAAAAAAACATGGCTTACTGTAAAAAAAACATGGCTTACTGTAAAAAACATGGCATGGCTTACTGTAACAAAACCCATGGCTTACTGTAACAAAACCCATGGCTTACTGTAACAAAACCCATGGCTTACTGTAACAAAACCCCATGGCTTACTGTAACAAAACCCCATGGCTTACTGTAACAAAACCCCATGGCATACTGTAACAAAACCCATGGTTTACTGTAACAAAACCCATGGTTTACTGTAACAAAACCCATGGCTTACTGTAACAAAACCCATGGCTTACTGTAACAAAACCCCATGGCTTACTGTAACAAAACCCCATGGCTTACTGTAACAAAACCCCATGGCTTACTGTAACAAAACCCCATGGCTTACTGTAACAAAACCCATGGCTTACTGTAACAAAACCCATGGCTTACTGTAACAAAACCCCATGGCTTACTGTAACAAAACCCATGGCTTACTATAACAAAACCCATGGCTTACTGTAACAAAACCCCATGGCTTACTGTAACAAAACCCATAACAAAAAACCCATGGCTTACTGTAACAAAACCCATGGCTTACTGTAACAAAACCCATGGCTTACTGTAACAAAACCCCATGGCTTACTGTAACAAAACCCCATGGCTTACTGTAACAAAACCCCATGGCTTACTGTAACAAAACCCCATGGCTTACTGTAACAAAACCCATGGCTTACTGTAACAAAACCCATGGCTTACTGTAACAAAACCCCATGGCTTACTGTAACAAAACCCATGGCTTACTGTAACAAAACCCCATGGCTTACTGTAACAAAACCCATGGCTTACTGTAACAAAACCCATGGCTTACTGTAACAAAGCCCATGGCTTACTGTAACAAAACCCCATGGCTTACTGTAACAAAACCCATGGCTTACTGTAACAAAACCCCATGGCTTACTGTAACAAAACCCATGGCTTACTGTAACAAAACCCATGGCTTACTGTAATAAAACCCATGGCTTACTGTAACAAAACCCATGGCTTACTGTAACAAAACCCATGGCTTACTGTAACAAAACCCCATGGCTTACTGTAACAAAACCCCATGGCTTACTGTAACAAAACCCCATGGCTTACTGTAACAAAACCCATTTCTGATTCTGGTTGGTTGAGCTGTGGAAACCGTGACGTAACAGGTACTTCACCAACCCTTCTTGTTGAATTGACTCCCAGAAACCAAACAGACAAGAAAGGTCACGCTAAAATATAACATGTAATGTGAGCCTTGTAGATGGGATGGCAAGTCAGAGCTTGTGTGTTGTGTTCTTCCTTTGTCAAGTTAAATCTCACCATGCTTTGTATACTGTTATGTCACAGCCTATCAAGTGGTGACTTCAGTGCCCACAAAAAACATAAACAAATAATAACATGAACATTTTTATAGCTTTATGTATTTGTGGAGGCTTTTATCGAGGGGAATGTACTGAGTGCATACATTTTCATACTGGTTCCCTGTGGGAATCGAACCCACAACCCTGGTGTTGGCAGCACCATGCTCTACCAACTGAGCCATTTATTTAGGTTAGGTTAGGATTAAGTTAACTCTAAACCTAACCCTAATCTTGCTTTTGTTAAAACAGGAGAAAAGGAGAGCAATTTAATATTAAATGTGTGTGTGTGTGTGTTCATTGTTTACATGTGTGTGTTCATTGTTTACATGTGTGTGTTCATTGTTTACGTGTGTGTGTGTGTGTGTGTGTGTGTGTGTGTGTGTGTGTGTGTGTGTGTGTGTGTGTGTGTGTGTGTGTGTGTGTGTGTGTGTGTGTGTGTGTGTGTTCATTGTTTACGTGACCTATTTAAAGTACTGTAGGGGGCACACAAACTCTCCCATGGAAAACTGCCCCTTGAGAAGAGGTATAGTACATGATGTAATACAACACATGAACTTTTATAACAATTGTACAGCCTTCAATAAAATTCACTTTTATTTAACCATTATAATATTCTGTAATTTTACATTTTTAATTCATTACATTGAAAATAAAACAAATCTCCAATACACACCAATCCAGATGGATATAGAACAGAGACAGTTGAGATAAGTCACACCGGTCCAGATGGATATAGAACAGAGACAGTTGAGATAAGTCACACCAATCCAGATGGATATAGAACGAGACAGTTGAGATAAGTCACACCAGTCCAGATGGATATAGAACGAGACAGTTGAGATAAGTCACACCGGTCCAGATGGATATAGAACAGAGACAGTTGAGATAAGTCACACCGGTCCAGATGGATTTAGAACAGAGACAGTTGAGATAAGTCACACCGGTCCAGATGGATATAGAACAGAGACAGTTGAGATAAGTCACACCGGTCCAGATGGATTTAGAACAGAGACAGTTGAGATAAGTCACACCGGTCCAGATGGATATAGAACAGAGACAGTTGAGATAAGTCACACCGGTCCAGATGGATTTAGAACACAGACAGTTGAGATAAGTCACACCGGTCCAGATGGATTTAGAACACAGACAGTTGAGATAAGTCACACCGGTCCAGATGGATTTAGAACACAGACAGTTGAGATAAGTCACACCGGTCCAGATGGATTTAGAACAGAGACAGTTGAGATAAGTCACACCGGTCCAGATGGATTTAGAACAGAGACAGTTGAGATAAGTCACACCGGTCCAGATGGATTTAGAACAGAGATAGTTGAGATAAGTCACACCGGTCCAGATGGATTTAGAACAGAGACAGTTGAGATAAGTCACACCAATCCAGATGGATATAGAACAGAGACAGTTGAGATAAGTCACACCGGTCCAGATGGATTTAGAACAGAGACAGTTGAGATAAGTCACACCGGTCCAGATGGATTTAGAACAGAGACAGTTGAGATAAGTCACACCGGTCCAGATGGATTTAGAACAGAGATAGTTGAGATAAGTCACACCGGTCCAGATGGATTTAGAACAGAGACAGTTGAGATAAGTCACACCAGTCCAGATGGATTTAGAACAGAGACAGTTGAGATAAGTCACACCAGTCCAGATGGATATAGAACAGAGACAGTTGAGATAAGTCACACCAATCCAGATGGATATAGAACAGAGACAGTTGAGATAAGTCACACCAGTCCAGATGGATTTAGAACAGAGACAGTTGAGATAAGTCACACCAATCCAGATGGATATAGAACAGAGACAGTTGAGATAAGTCACACCGGTCCAGATGGATTTAGAACAGAGACAGTTGAGATAAGTCACACCAGTCCAGATGGATTTAGAACAGAGACAGTTGAGATAAGTCACACCAGTCCAGATGGATATAGAACAGAGACAGTTGAGATAAGTCACACCAATCCAGATGGATATAGAACAGAGACAGTTGAGATAAGTCACACCAGTCCAGATGGATTTAGAACAGAGACAGTTGAGATAAGTCACACCAATCCAGATGGATATAGAACAGAGACAGTTGAGATAAGTCACACCAGTCCAGATGGATATAGAACGAGACAGTTGAGATAAGTCACACCGGTCCAGATGGATATAGAACAGAGACAGTTGAGATAAGTCACACCAGTCCAGATGGATTTAGAACAGAGACAGTTGAGATAAGTCACACCGGTCCAGATGGATTTAGAACAGAGACAGTTGAGATAAGTCACACCGGTCCAGATGGATTTAGAACAGAGACAGTTGAGATAAGTCACACCGGTCCAGATGGATTTAGAACAGAGACAGTTGAGATAAGTCACACCAGTCCAGATGGATATAGAACAGAGACAGTTGAGATAAGTCACACCAGTCCAGATGGATTTAGAACAGAGACAGTTGAGATAAGTCACACCGGTCCAGATGGATTTAGAACAGAGACAGTTGAGATAAGTCACACCGGTCCAGATGGATTTAGAACAGAGACAGTTGAGATAAGTCACACCGGTCCAGATGGATTTAGAACAGAGACAGTTGAGATAAGTCACACCGGTCCAGATGGATTTAGAACAGAGACAGTTGAGATAAGTCACACCAGTCCAGATGGATATAGAACAGAGACAGTTGAGATAAGTCACACCAATCCAGATGGATATAGAACAGAGACAGTTGAGATAAGTCACACCGGTCCAGATGGATATAGAACAGAGACAGTTGAGATAAGTCACACCGGTCCAGATGGATATAGAACAGAGACAGTTGAGATAAGTCACACCGGTCCAGATGGATATAGAACAGAGACAGTTGAGATAAGTCACACCGGTCCAGATGGATTTAGAACAGAGACAGTTGAGATAAGTCACACCGGTCCAGATGGATTTAGAACAGAGACAGTTGAGATAAGTCACACCGGTCCAGATGGATTTAGAACAGAGACAGTTGAGATAAGTCACACCGGTCCAGATGGCTATAGAACAGACAGACAGTTGTTGGACAATTTTAGACAACGAGAGGTGAAGACTCTCTGGTCTAAATTAGTGCACTCTATAGGGAATAGGGTGCTATTTTTTGATGCAGTACACAGTGTTGACCAAAGGGCGCCCATAGTGGTAGGTGGGTGGTCCCTCTCCTTCCAGCCAGTCAGGCTGAGGCTGCAGGACAACTGAGGAGAAGTCTTGACGTTTGTCCCACATGACAAACTATTGTCTACTTAGTTCACTACTTTGTAGTGCACTCTATAGGGTATAGGGTGCCATTTGGGACTCATTATAGAAGTCTGGAACATGGGAACCCATCTTTACACTAGTGTGTCTGTGTGTAATATATAATAATATAATAATATATGCCATTTAGCTGACGCTTTTATCCAAAGCGACTTACAGTCATGTGTGCATACATTCTACGTATGGGTGGTCCCGGGAATCGAACCCACTACCCTGGCGTTACAAGCGCCATGCTCTACCAACTGAGCCACAGAAGGTGTGTCTGAGTGCATTAGCATGATATGAAAACCAAGGCTTCCACCGACAAAATGTAAACGCCTTGACTGACGGGGCTTGCAGTTTTATTCTGATGTAGTCGAAGCGGGGAAGATCCAATCATCGTTGATATACTGCACAAATAATGTGATTTATTAAGGAGTCATCAACAGTCTATATATATATGAAGAGTAATCAACAGTCTACATATATATGAAGAGTAATCAACAGTCTATGAGTCATCAACAGTCTATGAGTCATCAACAGTCTATGAGTCATCAACAGTCTATATATATATGAAGAGTAATCAACAGTCTACATATATATGAAGAGTAATCAACAGTCTATGAGTCATCAACAGTCTATGAGTCATCAACAGTCTATGAGTCATCAACAGTCTATGAGTCATCAACAGTCTATATATATATGAAGAGTAATCAACAGTCTATATATATGAAGAGTAATCAACAGTCTATATATATGAAGAGTAATCAACAGTCTATATATATGAAGAGTAATCAACAGTCTACATATATATGAAGAGTAA